>NC_031966.2:31635457-31937823 GCF_001858045.2 Oreochromis niloticus | reverse complement strand
CTGTAAACAATGGAGCACCTTTGTATGTATAACATGTAGTTTAAAAAAAAAAAGGCAATAAAGGTTTTACTATTTGCACGCACTGATGGTCTGTTATCAGCTGATCAATCCATCTATGGGGCTCCAGCAGGAATACAACAGACAGACAGACTGGATTGCAATCTTACGTGAGGTTAAACTTAAAATTGAACTGCCACGTTGACGTCCCGGGTGGGTAGTCCCCCTGCTCGTTCATAAATGTGAGGCCCAGCTGTATTATCTTGAGCAAATCCACGTTGCAGCGCAGCAATTGGTACTGATAGTCAGCGTTGCTTCTGAACTCTCCGATCGGTCTGGCTACAACACCTGGAAACTCCGTGTCCTGCAAGCAGACGAGTCACGATGAACAACGGGAATGTGGGCATGGGAGGCTCGGCGACTGCAGCTCTACAAGCACCACTCACCATAGCAATGTAGTTGTACTTTCGAATGACATGTCGTATCCTCTTCAGCTCCTCCTCCAGGTTGTTGGCCCAAACCTCACATATTCTTTGGCTGTGATCCACAGTAGCTGCGGGCATAGTGCCACTTCACCATGCAAGGAGACAAAGAATTGTATTGGAATATAAACACAACATCTGCAACGTGGTGCATAAGTGTACTGTCACAGGTCAGCATATTTTATTAAAGGGGGCTGAACAAGTGCACTTTAACACCTAAACCAAAGGCACAGAAGGACTCCTGACACAGCACTTGCCTGAAAACAAATGAGGCTTCTATATTGGGCACAGGAAATAACTTTAGCCTGCTTGTGGTACACTAGGTAAGCTAACTTTACTCGCAAGTAGTGTTTCTATTCTAGTATAATGTATGCTAACTGTTGTTACATAAAGGGAACCAGTGGGAGGAGCAGCTATCTCCTCATGATGAGCAGGACGAGCTTAGCCGACTGCTCTTCGCATTAGCTCGGGTTTTCGGCAGCACTTCGGCTAGCTAGGTTACCTGCAACAGTTAGCAGGCTGCAGAGCTAGCATTAGTTAACACGGGCAGGAGGAATAGGAGCTCTGTAATGCGACAAAGCAGCTCCTGTAGGTGGACAGCTAGCTCACAGATAACTGAGACTGTGTGCAGAACATGAAAGAGACTGGTGCAAGCGCGCACACACACACACACACATACACTCGGCGCCACTTTGATACAGCAAAGGTGAACGTAGCTTCGTTAACTTACCGTTCCCCAAACCGGGCGGGTGTGTGTTTTAAGCGTGTACTATCAGAAAACTGTTAGTTTGTTCCACGTTATTGTGTCGGGGGAGTTTCCGCTAACTTTTAAATACTTTATATTCAGTATCTATTGATGTCAACCTACGGCTGCCATCATAGCTGAGCCTACAACTGGACGTCATCACGTAACACAGCAACGTCATACGCGTATATACGTGTGTAAGTATAGCTTAAGCACAGAGCCCTTGAAAACTGTACTCAAATTTCTTTTACTATATTAGATATGCACTAGTGCTCCAGTATAATGAAAATAAATACATGAATAAAATTCATTTCAGTAAATAAAAACACAACAACGACAACAATAATGATAATTATAACCACAACAATAATAATAATGTTGTTGTTATTATTATTATTTACATTTGTCAGCAAAGTATGAACAACAAAATAAGACCAACCCAGAAACTTAAAGAATCACGATCAAAACTAATTTGGTTATGATTGTGACAAATATATTGCAGCATTTTATTCTCCTGATCCAATCACATACATTTAAGAATACTTTAACCTTCCTGTTAACTTAACTTATTGTTTTGTTTGTGGGTGCGGTAGTGCTTGTGTGCTACACGTAGGATTCTGATGTCTTCTTCATTATCTCTCTCTCTCTCTCTCTATATATATATATATATACACACACAGTTGAGGGAGCTGTGAATGTTTTCAACTTTTTGCATTTAAAAATAAAAAAACAAACAAAAAAACGTGACCAACTAAGTTCTAGTCTTGTGAGATACTCCAAGTTTTGATATGGATCCCAAACAGTCTCTGTATTACTGATACCATTAGCGATAATTTTAATTTATACCAGCAGCTTATGGACGATAGAGCAGTGTGTCATGATTTATAAAATTGATTAGCATCAATTTGCAAATTTTGAACACATTTTAATGGTCACTAAGTCGTCACAATAATTAGTTTACAAAACAAAAAAACATCATTGAGCTTTTCATGTATTTGAAACTGGGTTTTATTGGAGACCTGGAAGGTAAATGTGCCTGTCTCTGAAGCACTGTAGGTCAGCTTCTGTTGTTTAAATGTGATATGGGCAATAAATAAAACTGACATGACAGTCAACACAAAAACATTCAGACATCTTTCATAGTGCATGTTTGATATATATATATATATATATATATATATATATATGTATTTTAAAAACCAATATATATGCAATTCAGTGGGCTACATACTGAACTTAGAGGATAGAAACAAAGCCTCGATCCTATCATGCTAGTATCATCTGATACCAACACCAGCACTGATATAGATGCTATCAATATTTGGATTGATCTGCCCACCTCTACTATTCCCTTTCCATATTCGTTACTATTCCTATTATAATTTTTAAAACTTTCTTTTGTTTTGCTTTGTTTAAACATAAAGAGGATTAAAAAATGATACTTAGGAAAACGCCAAAACAAAACTGGAAGCCAGCTAAAAGCTAAAAAATAGTTATATATAAACACATGAACAGTCGCAAGCCTGCAGTGTGGACCAAATCTGCCTCTTTTAGAAATTAAAGTTACTTATGTCCTTCCTTCACCTTATATGATAACCATTTGTCCCAGTCTTTTAAAATGTGCTTTTTGTCCTTGTTCAGTTTGTAGTTTGAGTTCTTGCAGCAGCAGGATCCTCTCAACAACAGTCAACCGCAGTCTTTACCTTCTGTTTTCAGCACTTAGCCAACTGTCTGTTCAGTTTTTAGTAGAGGTTTGGTTTAATCTGTACATTTTGGAAAGACTACAGTGACAAACCAAAAACTCACACCCATAATAAATAAAAACAGCTGAATGAGCCATGGAGCAGGACTGCTGGCGGTGGCAGCGCTTCAGGGTCTGGCTCCCCACCAGCACAGCTGTGCAGATGTTCGGCAACAACAAGGAGACTGAAGCCTTCATCATTCATCCCTAAAATGAGGGGCAGTCTTTACTGCCATTAACTTAACCTGACTGATGATGTAATGCAAATCTGTTTTATGGTGATTAAGTCCAAACATCAAATATATTGTTGTTTTCAGATTAAGGATTTGAGCCTTGCTGCTTTGTGTAAATAATGTCAGACTGTGCATTTATGAGGCAGCCTGCTCGAGTATCTGACTAGAGAAGCAAAATTAGATCAGGAGAACGGGTGACCTGAATACACAAAGGCTCTCTTTTTGTGCAGTGGCTGTATTTACTTATACTGTACTCCATTCATGAATGAGATACTGTAATCTGACTCTATTCCCACTTAAATAAAACAAGAACAATGTAAGTATATGGCAGAAAACTGACTTAAATTTACATAAGTTTGCCTTTCGAGCACTTTTGCAAACCTATCTTGATCCAACTGAACAAATGAGGGCAGCGTCACAAAGCTTTGAGGCTTTTTTCTGGTATTTTTTTTTAATACAAGGACAGAATTTGGTATGACTCAGACATTTTAGACACTGAAAAAACAACAACAAAACAAGCATTTAAAGCGAGGTCAGAGGAGACAAAAATAGGTTATAGTACAAAAATATTTTCACATGCTTTGCTCGGTAATCTTTGCACTGTTCTTTAGCAGGAGTTCACCAAAACAATAATGGGTACTACACTACTATAGCAAGCAGCTTTACTGCCAGTTGGACAGCTGAGATAACACAAACACTCAAGGAGTCTCTGTTGGTCATCTGCTGCCCTAAGCAGCACCCTGTTTGTGTGTTCACTTGCTCCGGTAGTTCAGTCGTGCACTGATGTCGAAACACGCTGCACAGACGTTTATTAAATCACTTTGTCTTTTCAAAAGCTTCCTTTTACATCCCTTGGCGGTAAAACCCCGTGAAATCCTATAATATGCTGAAACATGGAGGAGTGGACCACAAGGTGCTGAAAACAAACCACTGACCGCTGGTTATTACAGTGTAATGACTCCCAGCCCCAGCTGAGGTCACTGTGGGCTGCAGAGTGAGTTCACTTCAGTCATAAATATAGTCCTTTGGGGTTGAAGTGCTGCTACATTTGGGCATATCTGAATCACTGCTACTCTTTCAGCATTAAATGTTAACTAATACCATGTATTACTGGCCTTTGTTCAGAGCACACATCATGTCATTTTACACTGTTAAGGTGTTTACATTGTAAAGCAAAATATCTACTGAATACCCGCACGGAAGAGCAGAAGCAAAAGCAAATAGAAGCACTTAAATGGCTTATCATTAGAATTACAGTAAACTGCAGAGAGTCAGTCTTGCTCCTATTTTCTGGTGAATATGGATTAAAATGTCCAAAAATGTAAGCTTTCTTTGGACTCTTTAACTGAGACAAGGTTAAATACAGTCAGCTACAGGAAACAACTATGAACACGAAGGAATGCAGGAACATGGAAAGTCCACCATGCATGCAAACAAAAGTGCAAGCAAACCGTGCAACCCAAATAAGACCCGCACTGAAATTGGCCAATAGTCGGGTCACACGATCAACGTAATGGTAGTGTTTGTTCAGTGTTGCTCAGGTGACGTCTGGCCGGCGTTGCGCCTCCCACCCAATCCTCAGGCAGCCGAGTAGGCTGCCTCATCGGAGTCCGGATCCCTGGTGCTGTCCTCGCTGAGAGGTGAACGGCAGCTCAGGTCCGCGATCCCAGACTCCTGGTCGCTGCCGTTGGAGAAGCTGGCGTCAGATATTTGGTTTGTGCTCTTTGGCAGGAGGATGCTGTCTGGTCCTTTAGGCTGGCAGGGGCTGCCGGTGATGAAGCCGCCGGTGTAGTCCTGAGGAGTGTTGGCTAGACTGAGGTTGTTACCAGGAGCCCACACCGTGGGGCTCTTATCAAAGGTGGTTGCTTTGCAGGAATCACTGCACTCCTGCTCCTGCTCCAGCTGAGAAATCTTCTATTGATAGTGTAAGAAATGAAGACAACAGTCATTTCCTATAATCACAAAAACATCCAAGTGGAATTTTCTTTTTTTTCCCCTTTGACTTGTAGTATGAATTCACAGTGATCAGCTATAATATTAAATTCACCTCCCTAATATGAATGCAGCTGTCAAAACATCTGCGACCCATCCAGAGATAGGCTCCAGAACCCTTTAATAAAAGTGTCCTGTGGCATCACATTAGCATGGAATAATATTTATGTCAGAAGTTATCAAAAGGCTCCAAAACTTGCCCTAGAATATCCGATTTGAAAGATTTCTTCAGCTAATCCAGTGCCAGTTTTTAGTATATCCACTGCCACACAGCAAATGATATCCTTTGATAGTTAATTCGGCAAACTTCATTTTCCAAATTTTAAACAAAAAACTTTTAAAACAGCGCTAATTTTGCTGTAACTCAATTTAACACAGTTGTCGGTTCGTGGCAAATCTGCTGCAGTGCTTGCAAAATAGACACTGTTGCACACATGATGGCCTTTTTGTGCGCAGGTTGTTAAATTTACTCGCAAGGAGTTACGTTTTTTTTCAGCATGCTGCACATACTGGAGAATTTGGGAAGGTCTGGGGAATTTGCTGGGCTGCATTATCCTGCTGGAAGAGGGAATATAACTGCCGTGTTGGGGTGAATGTGACCTGCAGCAAAGTTTAGGTCACTGGTTGCCAAAGTAACCAGTGACCTTTGAGCATCACACCACCTCAGCTAGTTTGACTTCCTCCCACAGGTCACCCTGACAGTATCTTCAGGTAAACACAACATATGTCAGTGTAAAAGAAAAAATGTGATCAGACAAGTCCTCCTTCTTTCATTACTTTGCACATGCATACCACAGTTTGTAGGACCACAGGAATCAACATGGGAATTCTGACTACTCTGCTGCTACATAGCAAGCTCCAAAACATTGTTTTATTATAGCCACCAGGTTTTCAGCAATTTCTGTTACACCTATGACCTTTTTTAAATGGTTTTAAGCTTGTGGCTGATCAGCATAGCCCTGTCCTACCTGTGTGTGTGAAGTGAGCTGCTCCTCCAGCTGCTGTGTCTCCTCCTGGATGGCCCGTAGATAATCCTCTACGGATTGCCGTGGATGCATCCCATGGTCAAAACGGTTGTACAGCCCTTTCCAAAATCTCCACAAAGAAAGAGAAATGCATCAGCAGAATAAAATTTCAATGAATGTCTTTACCTTTCACATAATGATTATCTTCCTGATTACAGTGTATATACCAGGGTTCAAGTGATGCTGTGTGAGCTGATGCAGTTGGAGAGGACTTACTTAAAACTGTAGGGGGAAGTTGATGCACGGAGGAGCCCTTGAGTCTGGCTGTGGTTTGGCCTGTACAGAGGGTTGGTGTAGTCTGTACGGTTGGCCCATAGATAACTCCACAAAGAATGAGTCCTCTCATGCACTCTATGTGAAGTCCAAATGGAAGACAGGGAAATAAATATGAGAATAAAAGGTCAGGGGAAAGACAAAAATCTTCTCCCAACATGGTGTCTGGAGGTTTAAATCTCACCTCAGCTCTATCCTCTCCCTCTGGTTGTTTCCAATGAAGTTGCCAAACTGGCAGGAGTAGACGTGATTGTGTATAGCAATTAGAAACCTCTCGTTAAACTCAAAGGCACAGGGGAACTGCTCCATCAGCTGCCACACGCACTCCAGCAACTGATCAATGATGGGAGACACCTCTTTGGGGTCTCCAACCAAGTGTTTGCATCTGGAAAAGAGATGTATGGAATGAAATCAGAAGATTTAAACCACATCCAGCAGATGCCATGAAAGTCATGTTTCAGAGGCAGACCTGTGAGAGAACCTGTGTCCAAATGAGACCCAGTCTTTTTCTATGAGAACCTAAATGCAGAAAGAAAAGTGTTAAAACACAAGCAAGATGACTTTGGGTCACGATTAAAAGGTTCAATCGGGAAGAATGACTGAACCTCTACACCCACTTTGTGGGGTAATTTTCCCCCTCGACTCCAGGGGGACTTCTCAAAAGTAGGCTTCTCTGTTTTATTTATTTTTCTTGGTGTATTTCAAGTTAGCCAGTAAAGATTGCTTTGGATTAAACAAACAAGCAGCATGAGCCTATTATGACCCCCTATGATCTAAAGCCAGACTGCATTTGGATATATTAACATGATACCACTGAGCTGTAACCCTACTCTGTATCTGAAATTAAAAAAGCTCCAGTATGTACCATGAATCCTCTGAGGGTCCTGTAGTAGGGGTCCAGCAGCACACAGGCCACTGAACACACCTGAGAAGTACGGTCCCACCCATCTGAACAGTGAACAAGGACGCTGGTCCCCTCCTCTGCAACAGCCTACGCACAGACACACACACACACACACACACAGAGAAAGACAAATAAAACGTCCAAAATTAGATGTGGTGATTTTCCACTTGTGCACTATGCGTACCTCTGCTTTGCAGACAGACGCTATTTTACAGCAGCTGTGAGAAGAAAACCAGCCAGTCATCAGATCATTTTTAATCACAGGAACCCCATACTGACCTTTTACTAATCTTAGTGTATCACCTCCAATGGTTGAACCTGAGAGACGTGTTATTTAAAAAGTACAATCATGATGTTTTAATTAGAAGACCCCCACCATTTCTTTAATGATGTTTCTTTCTCCCTTGGATAATTTGGAATATTTTTAAAAACCACAGCAGCGCAGACAGTATCAGTTTCACTGTGTGTGTCTTTCTGTGTACATACATGATGGTATCATAACAAAATGTGGAGGTGGAGTAATCTGCTGTAGCTAAAAACACCACAAAGGTGGTTTTGAGGTGCAGAAAGTATAAAACATGGAGGAAGTTCTGGATCTGAAGTGTGAAGCCAACACTGAAGTGTCTTAAACCTGCATTCTTTATAATGGCCAGCAGGGGAGCAACAATGTTGGCTTTCCAAAACACTCGTGGTTGTATAGGAGCGTATGGGAAAACGGTCCTCGGCTCGCCGTCTCTTTGACCCCAGTGAACATCTTCCTGTTAAATTTATAGGTTCAGTAATAAGTTTCAGGTAATATTGAATAAGACATAAAGTTCATTTTGTTGACACTGATCATTCTATGGATATGCTTGGTGCCAATCACCCGCTGTTAGCCAATGAGCATACAGTTGTGCTGTCAGGCCTATCTCGTACTTGAAACATCCAAAACAACCCCACTCTGCTGAGAACTTCATAACACGAGTTCACTAACCAACAGGTGATGTTGTAGTGCTTTTGTTTGCTACACCAACGTTTGCATTACAGTGGTCCCTCGCTATAACGCGGTTCACCTTTCGCGGCCTCGCTGTTTTGCAGATTTTTTTTGTGCAATTTTGTATGCTTTTTTTTTTTTTTACAGCGCATTGTGTTCTGCTTCCTGATTGGCTGTAGACCACTGTCAATCAATCTCCTCCGTGCCGTGTCTCCTGTCCAGTACAGAATGCGCTCAGCTTATCAAATTCACATAAATCTTCGATCACTAGCAGTGTGACTCTGAAGGTCTGTACTGTATGTTTGTAAGTTTTCTTCCCAACAAACACAACAATGTCGATGAAACATTTTGCACCGTTAAAGGCACCTGTGGTAGCAGCCAGAAGGCAGAGGAATATGCTAACCATCGCACAAAAAGTTGGACTTCTGGACATGCTAAAGGAAGTTACTGTATTTTTCGGATTATAAGGCGCATTAAGCGAAGCAAAACAGTCAGATAAGTCAAACTTTCCTCAACTCAGTCTTCTTGCTTCCTCCACTTCTGTACCATTGATTGAATTCTCTGGCAGCTGCTCTATTCCCATGTTCTGCACCTGAAAACAGGGTTTGATCTTTGCTTTCATTCTATAATACTGGACTTATTTTTCTACGAAGGTTTGAACTTTGAGAGTGTTTAAACAAGAGAGAAAAACGTGAAAATGTTCATGCTTGCCTGAGAAGTGTATAAAGTGTGTAGTGAGGGGTTTTAAAACATCTATAATAATTGTAAAAAATAAAGTTGGCTACTTCACGGATTTCACCTATTGTGGGTTATTTTTAGAACGTAACTCCTGCGATTAACGAGGGACCGCTGTACATTGTAATGAGATGATAAATATGATAACCACTTCATCTGTCAGTGGTTGTGGCGCATCCGTGTAAATCTGGGGGACAGCCTCAAGGGCTTCTCGTATCGTCCCTGCACAGATGGATGATGTCGGTTTCACACAGACACACAGAAGATACAGGACACAAACAAACCCACACCTAAACCAATATCGAATGCAACGGTGAGGCAGACAGTGAGGATTAGCATCCAGACTGACCTTGGCGATGAAGATGCCTGCATCCAAAACAGCTTTGATGTGCTTCATCCAGCCTGAGCTCTCCAGACCCTCCAGGAAGTCAGACATGGAGGGGGAACGCAGCTCACACACTGTAACCACAACACAGCTGTCTCACTGTCAGGAAACACGGAGCATACCTGATTGCAGGACTTTATTAAAACCTCACAGAACAGCAGCAGAGACAAGTTTACAGGGAGTCTGTGCATGCTGAGACAACATATGGGTCACCCGAGCATATTTTATGTTTTTAAAGCAGATTCTGTTTATCTTCTCATGTTATTTGTTCCCACTGGCGATGGCTTTGTACACACCAGCGACAGCCACTTGGGGATGAGCAATATAAAACCACTTCAGTTCACTTATTCAACTGCCATCAATTTGCCCAGACAGTAATGGTTCCCCAGAGGATGAATCCTTTTCATTTTAATGATGCACTAACTTTTCCCTCTAGTGCCAACGGCTGCAGGCTCACTGTGTCGTTTCATTATAAAAATGTATTTAAATTATTTTATAAAAATTTTCCATCGTCAGATATTTGCAGGTTCACTCACAGGCAGCGTGACACGAACTCAATCGAACTCAGCTGATGAGGCTATATTACACTAATGGTCATAAATCGCCTTTAGATAACTGTAACCCTCAGATTACTCACTGAGGTGTGGACAAAGTGGGTTTTTTTGTTGATACTACATCAGTTTGCTGACCTGTAATGATAACAGAGAAGCAGGTGAACGGGTTCATTTTAGCCTCTAAGGTTTTGTAACACTTTGCACAGTGGACTTGCACTAAGAAGAAATGTTTGAGGCTTTGCTGTCAGGCGGGAGGGGGGTCTTCTTAATCTTATTGAAGTGTGCAACCGGGCAGAGAGAGGAAGGCAGAGGGCAGATGTGAAAGGGCAAGGCACTGTCTCCAGCATTTAAAGACTTCCCTTGTGCTGCCAGTGGGCAAAGAGTTATCACAACTGAGAGCAGCTATAACTTTTCAGGCTTGAAATCGCATCATTCTCACGCCCTCTGTCTCTCTTTGGGGGATAATGTCCGGGGTTTTGTCCGCTCCGGGAAACCAAAATAGCTCTGAAATAAAACCCAGATGGATTCAAAGTCTTCCTAGGAGCACCCCTGCACAATACCCAGAAATTCTCCTGTGGGCTCATTTGAGGCCTGATTCCAGCACAGTTCACTCTGCGTGACTGCATATGAAAAAAACCCGCTCTGCTTTAGTAATGTGACGACGCGGCCAATTTAAACAGACAATGCCAGAACGTTTGTGTAAAATATGATGTGGTGAAACATTTTTGACAGTCTTTCTGACAGCAAATAAAATAACAGTTCAAGCTGTCATTATAGCAAAATGATAAGTACACAGTAATTACCTTCCAGCATTTTCTGCTGGCTGTTCCTCATGACGTGGATGTTCTCGATCCCAACGAACTGGAATTTGATGTTGGAGTAGTTGTCTTCGTTTTCGTACCCTTTTCCTGCAGCTCGGTTTGCGATCGCATTCAGCTAAAAAAAAAAATTCTGTCAGTTTGATATCCAGCCGTCATTCAAGACTCCTGACAATCTGTAATGTCAGAAAGAGGCTGGTTTTACAACTTATAGTAGCAATACTGGACTACAGTAATATAGTGTATCTAAAACTGATTTCCCTCCTCCCATTATACATAAAAAGGAAGAATCAGACTTTAGCATCAAGTTGATTAAACTTGTGGGATATTGATCCTGACAGTTGGGTAGCAGAAGGTACTGTTAATCACTTTGGCTGCTTTGGTGTTCATTAAATTGACAACAGGTACACTAGAGGGGCAACAATGAGAAAACCCCCCACATCAGGAATGATTTTACAGATGGGAGCCACAGACATTTTCATTCATTATTCACAACTTATGCATTTAGCTAGATGCACTGCATCTAACATGAGGGGTCCAACTCTTCCACGATGGCACATCAATCAGAAGATTTGCTGTGTCTCGCAGCTAAGTCTAAAGAGCATGGAGGAGATTCCAGAGCTGGACAGGGCCATAGCAGGTCCTTAACCCATCAGCAGGACGTTTATCTGCTTTTTTGTGGAAGGGGCAACAGGAAGGGCACGAGGAAGACCAGAGGGCCCGACATCCTTTAGCGGGCTCTGTGCTCACTGTCCAGCACCATGGAGCTCAATTGGCAATTGGTAGGTATACCACTCGCGATTAGAGGATGCTGTAGGTATTAAAGGTACTGTGCTGTAGTGGTTTGAATCACATCTATCTAATAGACTTCAATTTGTTCATGTAAATGAAGAGTCCTCCTCACACATTAAGGTTAATTATGGCGTTCCACAGGGTTCTGTGCTGGGACCAATTCTGTTTCCATTATGCATGGTTCCCTTAGGCAGCATCATTAGAGGGCGTAGCATACATTTTCACTGCTGTGCAGATGACACACAACTTTATTTATCCATGAAGCCAGAAAACACACAACAATTAGTTATCTGAAGGAATGTCTTCAAGACATAAAGACTTTGATGGCCTCTAATTTTCTGCTTCTAAATTTAGATAAACCTTAGGTTATTGTACTCGGCCCTAAAAATCTTAGAAATATGGTATCTAACCAGATGCTTATTCTGGATGGCATTACCTTGGCCTCCAGTAACACTTCAAGGATGCTTGGGAGTTGTTTTTCACCAGGCTATGTCACTCAAAATGCATATTAAACAAATAGAGGGCAAATGGCGAGACAATAATAGATCGAGACAAATGTAGGACTGATCCTGTAGAAGCAATGTGTGGGTGAGGCTGTGCTTTTGTACATATAATCACATTTTAAAATCCACTGTGTTGGCATAAAGAATAAAGAGTCAATGAAAATATATTTCTTGGGGTAATAACAGATGAGAGACTTAATCGGAGAGCACACATAAGATATATTCATTCCAAAGTATCAAGCATACTAAGCAAGGCAATGCTGGCATTTACTGTGCATCACTCCATGTTCTCTACCGTTCGCTGGTTTCACCTTAAGCTGTTGTGCAGAAGTCTGGAATCAGAGGAATTATACAAACTCACTATTCTTACAGTTTGAAATACTGAAATTTGCAGATCTAATGGAATTCCAAACAGCACAATTTCTGAAGAAAGGAAAAATGATGAACTTCAGTAGATGTCTCTGTTTTTATCAAGTTGTTATTTCATGCTTATTGGATTGTAGAATTAACTCTTCAAAACTGGAGGCATTGGCTTTGCTGTGTAGAGGCAAAGTTATGGTGATCTAGAAGCAAAGCAAACTACTGAGTTCAGACTCTTTCAGAGGCAAAATTACATAAAATGCATATGTTGCAGAAACATTGCCATTAATACTGATCATATAACACCTAGCAGAGATCTGGGATGTTTGTAAAGCGTTTGCTGTGAGATCTTCAGCCGGCAGAGCACAGTCTGGAAAAATAAATCCCACCTGAATATACAGTTGATGCTTTAAACACTTGCAGGCCTTTCCTTTAGATACAAAGGGCTCACCTTAGGCCTGGTATCCACCACATACATGAAGTCACTGCGGGGATTGGACCTCAAGATGGCCTCAAGCATCTGTTCATCCTCCAGGCAGCGAGCGCTGAAACCTGACAGGGGCTGGCTGCTGCGGCAGATGGCAGCCTGGGAGGAAGCAAGAGGAGCTAGGCTTCATACGGGGACTCTTCCTCATCAGTTCACAACACTCAGTGCACACGCACAATAACCAATCTAATATATGAGAATTAGGACGAGTTGAAATTCACAGTACTTTTCCTTTCCCTGCATGTTCAATTTAAATTATTCAACCACACAGTTTCTCATATCTCCACATTTAATAGCAACATGGGAAATAGCCAGAGATCACTGTGCGGCTCTCCCCTTGGGCACATGAACTAAAGTGGAGCTCTTTGTATGCGCTGAACTCCACAAGCAGGACCCTGAACCCTGGGAAGCTGACCTCACACACATAAAGCACTCCTAAACGTCGAATTATGGATTAATAAGATAAATTATGAACACTTTGGCTTTTTCTTGTGTCAGATATACGACTTACACAAATACGAAGCCAAGATCAGGGAGACAGTAATGATTCATGCTGTTATTTAATGACCAAATGGACATCTGTCTTGCTTTATTTTATTTTTTTTATAGACTTGTAACACCCGGCCGTGTTGAAGAAGAGGAACAGTATTAAGGCCATATCAGACACGGGATACATAACATTCCCGCTGAATCTTCAGTCAAGTGATTCGTAAATTGGTCACTTTTATTCAAATGTTTGTCAAAGCTTCATTCAGACACGACGCTGACAGTCTACGGTACGTATTATGTACTGTGTACAACTGTGAGTTTTATTAGCTTTTGAAACAGATGAGACAACTAATAAACTTTAAACTCAGCTCATCTACTGTCAGATCCCAGTTGATCTGGTGTCCGTTTCAGGGACATTTTAATATAAGTAATGGATTATAGTAAAATAGGAAAGACTTCTATAAACAGCTGGAAGCGACATAATAATTTCAGGCCCAGTTAAGTCCTTGCCAACATTCATTCTTTGTCCGACCTGCCACAGGCTCTGCGTTCATCGCGATACCGAAAACCCGAACCTTAATAATATTTCAGTCTGTGCTAGATCTGAAATTGTAGACCAAAGCCAATGAGAAGGAGTTGAAGGAGAATCGCGCCTCTCTTTATTGCTTTTTAGGGCATGCTTTAAAACAAGCACTCCTTTTAGTGACCTGAGCAGGATGCAGAGGTGACACACCCAGCTGTAGTCAACTATTGGCCCAACATACATTCACATTTGTGTTGAAAGTGTCAATATTACCAGCTCTAAAACAGTGAGTTTGTCTCAGGTTTTATAGAAAGGTTCCCAGGGTGGGATTCATTCATAAATTCATTCATTTCGGGAGACAGACACTATCTCTACTTTCAAGATTAGGCTTAAAACTTTCCTTTTTGCTAAAGCATATAGTTAGGGCTGGACCAGGTGACCCTGAATCCTCCCTTAGTTATGCTGCAATAGACGTAGGCTGCCATGATGCATTGAGTTTTTCCCTTCCAGTCACCTTTCTCACTCACTATGTGTTAATAGACCTCTCTGCATCGAATCATATCTGTTATTAATCTCTCTCTCTCTTCCACAGCATGTCTTTATCCTGTTTTTCTTCTTTCACCCCAACCGGTCGCAGCAGATGGCCCCGCCCCTCCCTGAGCCTGGTTCTGCCGGAGGTTTCTTCCTGTTAAAAGGGAGTTTTTCCTTCCCACTGTCGCCAAAGTGCTTGCTCACAGGGGGTCATATGATTGGTGGGTTTTTCTCTGTATTTATTATTGTGCTATCTACTGTACAATATAAAGCGCCTTGAGGTGACTTTTGTTGTGATTTGGCGCTATATAAATAAAATTGAATTGAATTGAATTGAATAAACCTCACATGATCAGACGTCATCAGATTAACATAAATGAGCTTTGAAAACACTTCTTAACCTCCACGATTGGCACATCCCAGCATATCTCACCTACTCCATCAGCAGCCTGTCATATCTTACCCCTGCTAAAAAACACATTTATTAAGAAGGCAAAATACATTATCAACCATCTTAACCACATTTTGTCACGAAGTTGCTCTCACCATCTCTTTTTTGGCATTATTAAATCTGAATACGTGACATCAGACAAATCATACTTTAAATACAGAATCTGGTGCTTTTTCTCTACCAGCCAATCATCATGCAGATACTGCTTTCACATGGAAATGGGAAAGATTTCCTGACAGCAGTGACTCATGTTTGCTTTGGGGGGGGTGACTTTCAAAGCCTTTTTTCTTTCCGGTTTCCCCTTTTCTCTCTCTCTTTTTTGGTGAAACATGAACTTTTGCATCTTAAGAACAGACCAATCAACTTTTCTCATAAGTCCCTTCTGCTGCTAAAAAGGTCCAAGTGAAGCATTCAAAACTTATTTTATATACCTGTAAATAATCTCTTACCTCAGCTCCTGCAAAATGTTTTCGTTGTGCAGGACTGGAGATATTAGCTCTGTTAGCATCACTTCATATCCCTTGTATTACTATGGGGCAGATTAGAAGTGTATGGAAAATAAAAAGAGAAATACTCTGCAATAAACTTACATGATTGTCTTTGCAGTAGTATGACAGGGCAGGAAATCTGCCCCTGCTTCTGAATTTGGAGCTCCCCACTATGACCGGTGGTGTGGCACTCTCGGGTACAAACAGGTCAGCAGGGTAAGTGTCACTTACCTTTAGAAAAAAAGACCAAACAAACCTTTAAGCATAGCTGTCCATATTAGGATGAATGTGCATCTAAGGCCAGCTCACTGACCTTGTAGTGTTGGTTAACTGGGGAGAGTTTCCACAGAGAGTTTGGGAGTCCCATTCTGCTGTAATCAGCCTTGAGGTCCAAGAAGTCCCATTCCTGTCGTCTCTCCTTCTCATCAACATTTGGCTTATAGGCGAAGCAGTACAGCTCGTCATAACTCTCTGCAACACAAAACAGTGGCTGACAGCTAAAGGCTGATGAGCACAACCTACACTTTGTTTCAGTCCAAAAGGCCAAAGTGTTGCAAAAGCAGAGGAGATGAAAACTAGATCAAATGAGCAGATTAGGGAGGCAGAATATTTACAGTGATACAGAAATGCTGGCATAAAGAAAAAAGAAGATAATCAAAGAGGAATCCAGTCCAAGCCTCTGCTGACATAATGACACAGCTCACCTGGCTGGGAGAGCCGCTGCAGGGACAGATGAATATCGTGGCATTCCTGTTCTTTAGAAATGATAAAATGAAGAACCTGGAAGTTCTTGCAGTGAATAAGCAGAGGACATCCTGAAGGAGTTGCAGCCAGTTTGTCCACACTGCACACCAAACTGTGAAGTACCTGAGCAAAGGTTAAAAAAAACAAATTTACTCAAGTATGCTTTGCAGCATTGTAAAATGTTAGTCTTGCAGCCTGCTGGTGACGCACACTTAACATTTGTTCTCTTCAAACTGACTGCTTATCACGGGCTGTGATCCCTACCCATGTTTCATTGCGCACTCCGGCCTCGCTCTCCACAAAGATGGTGTGTGTGGCAGTCAGGTACAGGGTGCCCACCCTCCTCCTTCTGTGGGAGATTCTGTCAAGCAGCTTGACATTCTCCACCTGGAAGGGGGGAGAGGAAGGACAGCATCAAAACAGCTTCATCCTCTGCACATCCAACGACCGCTCACGCGTGTTTGACACAGCTGCACATATGTGTGATCTGACAGAGAAACACATCCTCAAAGCAGTGACCTTACTGCCAACGTGGCGAACACAGCAGCACGCGTCCTTTTGATTGAGACAGATGTTTGTCTTATTTATTTGACTTGATTTGATCTCAGAGTGCGCACGACGCTTTGCTGCTGGAGCGCCAGTGGCGGTACAGTGCGGAAATGTAGCAAATCACTGCAACCAGACCCGCGGTTACCTTTGGCAGTCGGATGTGCTCCATCGGCAGCTAAACTTCCAGCCACGGCTAAACTACCAGCACTAGAACATGTGCACAACAGTGTTATAAAAGGCGTTAAATTGGCTCATAAGGTTGAAGCTGTCCGTCAGTAGCTCTCAGGTTAAGCAGCCATAATATTGCTATTGCCTGAGCTGACTTCAGCGCATGGTCCTAAAGCCCGCTCAGTGTCGGGCTGTTACCGTCACGGTTGTGAACATAGACAGTAGATAAAAGATGGAAACAGCTTTGTGTCTGAAAAGTGAACCCAACACAGAAGAGCCCTGAACATCATTCATTTTAAAGGCCAACAGAGGACGACAACCTCAGTGAACGCTGACCTGATGACTTTACAAGCTCAGGCGCTGGTTTCAGGTCATACTGAATCAGGGGCCTAATTTCCAGGGGGGTTAGGGGGGTTATGACCCCACCCAAGAATCAGACCCAACCAATATAACCCCCCCAATAAAATTATGAATTATCTTGCATAAATAGGTTTTTGATTTTCTTTACTCATTTCAGGTATTACCAGCAAAATAGTTGCATGTTTAATCATCTGGGAATTTACCCAGATTTATTTATTTATTTAGACAGAGATCTTGACCCTCCAATGTTCAGCACAAAGTTACGCCGATATACTGAATAGTCTAAGGAGCTTGGAAAGAAAAGCATCTGGACTTCTTTAAGATGCTTGAAGCTTCTTGGATGAGAGGTGAAACATCTTCAAGCAACTTAAGGAAGTCCAGAGTCTTTCCAAACTCTTTCCAGACTCTTTCCATGAGCTTGGACTGGATGACTGAGAACCTTCACAGACATACGTCGTACTGAATAGTTCTGGAAAAATACATAGTTTGCGGAAAAGGCTCCAATCCCTATAAAATAAGTTCTGCTAAACTGCCCCCAAGACTACAATTTAGAAAATACTTCTCTAGCATTCCCTCAAGGGCCTCTGCAATTTCTATACAGAATTAATCTTTAGAAAATTCTCCTAAATGGCCAACAGGGGGCACAAAAATGCAGCCAACACAGAAGTGTCACAAACTGCAGTTCCTCTAATGACCACAGACCCATGTTATAATGCCCAACTGTCTATCCATTAAAAACATGCTTACATGGCCACTCTGATTGTCAGGTCTCTGAGCACAGTCAGTTGTAGCCAGTAGCTGACTGATAGGCCTCATCTCCACTAATCAGAGTTGCTGAAAGCCACACCAGTTTGTGCCGTTAGGCCCTTTTGGACCATTTTTACTGGAATTATCTGACAAATATGTATTTATGTGTGGTGAAAACCACCATTTATCACTAACTAAAAAGTATACATGTCTGTGTGGTACACTGGTGCAGTTTATGGATGCTGCTTGCTAACCAAGCTTGCTAGCATAACATGTGAATTATACATTTGCGTAATCGTAACTTACACCATAACTGGAACTAATTTTAACTAACGTTAACCTTTCTGTAATTTGATGTGTTCCTGTCAGGAATTTAACTACACTTTGGGTCGATGCATAATTTACGACTTGAATGTTGTGGAACTTTGCGGTGTAGGGATAAACAGGTCGTGTCCAAATTCATGGGCTGCATCCTCCTGAGGCCGCATTTGTAGACCGATTACGTCACAGCGACGCGCCGAAGGCTGTCCAAATTCGTAGACTCCTCCGAATGGAGCCGACAAATGCGTCCTCCTTTTCCCCGAATTAGAAGGATGGGTCGGGTGTGTCCTTCGTGGCCCACCATATCCCAGAATTCATAGCGCGGCCCAGCCAAACTCCAGTTTCCGGCAATGGCGGCCGCTACTAAGTTTTAAAATTACTTTTATTAATCTTTTATTAATCTTTCTGGGTCTGAGACGTCTGTTATCCACCAGCTCGATAGCTAACCGAGAGCTCGAGGGTCACTCAAGCCGCCGAGAATGGCACAACTCCCGGCACATCATTTTCAGATCACCGCGGACTTTCGCTACTCAGGTTAAACGTAATATATAAGTCACTTAGACAACCTAAAAAGGATATTGTTTGGCTTTTTTCAGTGTTTTATTTGTTCGTGAGTAAATCGGTTTGGCTGAGATTAAAGTTATTAGATTAGATAAAATAAAACTTTATTAATCCCCCGGGTGGTTTTCACACAGCTGAATAAACGTCAAACAGAAAACTAATTAAACAGAAGTGTGAGATGGTCGAGAATTTACGCCAGTGTCCTGTTATATTTTAGATAGGAAGGAGCAGACGGCCGAGTTTATTAAACTCCACCGAGACAGCGGTGACGCAAATCAGAAGGCTAGACCGTCCAATTTCACAGCCGTTTACTTCCGACCTACCCGACCTTCTGAGGACCCGGCCCACGTAGACCGCGAAGGCCGGGTCCTCAGGAGGATGCAGCCCATGAATTTGGACATGACCACAGAGTTTATGGTTACTACATAAATTAGGACATAGATTTTATGCAAAAGTCTAAATCAAGCTTTTGCATTTCACCTTCTGGCTTCAAAAATACAACATGGCTGCAGCCAGAATGTTAATGTTGAAGCTTCAAAAAACACAGTTCAAAACAAATAGAGGATATCACTGTGTGTCCATCTTTTATGTACAGTTCATGAAGGCTCCCTAAACATCCTCTCAAAGTGTCAAAAACTAATTTTTCTTAACGTTTCTTGAAGCTGACAGTTCTTGTAACCTTTATAGAACTATACAGCAACTTTCTCTGAAAGATATTTAACTTTTAGAGAACCTTTAAGCAACATTTTCAGGAAATGTTCCCTGCAGGAACAAAAAAAAGATTTGGCAAAAATACTCCTTAGAAAATGATCCTGCATTTTTAAAGGAACTTTAAGGGAACATTAACTAAAGGTCAAGAAAATGACATACATTTACCAATTTCAGTTTATTTAAAAGGAAAATGTGCACATTTTTATCGGATTGATCGTTTATGTTGTAAATTGGTCGTCATGAATTCAAGAAAGGATTTACACTCAGCATGTCCAGTTGATCCAGTCAGTTTGCTGGTGTGGACAGACCACGCACTGCTTAAACTGGTTTGAATTTCTCTTGTTAGTCGAGTGTTTTAAGTGATTCTGGTGGATTAGACCAGCTGAAGTATATGTGAAGCTCTGTTGCCACAGACACTTTGGCATGTCAAAACAAGAAAATCAGAGATGAGACTTGAGATGAGACTGCATTCCTCCGATGTGAACCATTTCCAGGGAGCCAGCTGGTACTGTGTGTGAAATCTTTGCACGAGGTTGGAAAAATAAATGACAAAGTATTGCGATAACAAAAAGGGCCAGGGCAGAGAGGAACTGAGGAGAACATGTCTAATCAGGCACAGTTACATCCTGGTGGTTTGATATTTGAAGGTTTATTAGATACCCTAATCATTATGACAGGTTATCATTAGCTCTGATATGCAGGTTTCTTTTTTACCAAGTTTCTTCGTTCTGCATTATGAGGATATTTTTAATACTACACCGAGACAATCGATACTTGATTTGGAAATATCGTGCACTAAACTCTGTCCTCGCTCTCTGTTTAAACACCACTGTCATTTGCTTGACACCAGCCTGAAAGCAAAGCAAAACCTGATGTAATTTGTGCAAAATAAGGATGATAAATGGCCTCACATGTCGATGATTAGCAGACAGGATACAATACTGTGCATTCTGTCTAAGTATTGACTATGCACAGATTGATTATTATAGTTAAAGCTATTATGAGTACAAAGACAGATGGGCCCCACATGATTTGAAATTGGATGCTATATGAGCCTCCACTCCCATTTCACTTTATCAAGTTCTGCAGACATCTTTATAGTTTTGGCAACTCATACCAAAACTCAAGCGAGCATTTCTGTATTTTTATCATCTGCAGCCCAGCGTACACCAGTGAGAAGCAGCGCCCATCAGTTGCCGGGTAATAACCAGAAAAGAAAACAGAATAAAAGCAGTAAACAAATTTCCCACGTGTGGGACTAATAAAGGTTATCTTATCTTAAAACTAACCAGGAGGGATTTGTGACTTAGTGACTCCTGATACATTCATGCATGAGAAATTCTCCCTGAAAACAAAACAAAACTTTATTGTGAAATTAGTATAAAGAAAGTTCATTTCTAATGTCACACTTCGGCAGAGACGAGCCAGCACATATAATTAAAAGAATCCAACAAGTTATGTGTTTTATTATTGATGTGTGTCCAGTAGTTGTAATTGCCAAACACCCAATATGTATTTAATGTTGCGAAATTGCCTAGAAAACCATCCAGCTTTGTGGGAACATTTGTTTGGAAGTCATTTTCACTCGAGGGTCTCAAACATGATACTTGAATAGTGCTGATCATGCTTAAAAGAATCTGCTGCGATTGCCAAATATGCTGCAAGAAACATCTGATGGCTTGAGTCCTTGTATCATAACCCACATTCAACACTTAAAGCATGGACGTTTGTGATGTTTGACATTCTCTGCAGGAGTGTGACCCACTAAAACAACCGTCTATAGTGCACAGTGACCCAGATACAGACAGGAAATCACTTTCAGTAGAGCTCCGAGTGACTTTTCCTTCAGCAGAAGTCTTTGTAGCTCATAAAAACAGCATTATGTCAAATTAAGAACAGGTAATGTCTTCGGGCTCGAGTCCCCAGACTGTTCTTGAAAAGCAATATAAAGAGGCTTTACGCCATTCCATGAAATTCGGCATCTAAACCACTCCGGCCTTCTAAGCAACCTAACCTAACCCGAGTTTCTCCTTTGACTTTACAGTAAGCTACACGATGATGCTGGTTCAGCTCAGTATCTGATCTACAGCAGCAGCATTTTAACACACTGGTTTGCCACACTGAACTTTTCTTTGCTCTTTTTGTTGTTTTCTTATTTGAAATCAAAAATCATGTCTTGTTTTTCATTACTTCAAGTTACCAGAGGCATCCTCCAACCCTGTAACTTTGGCGTTTTCACATAAATGTGTCCTCCTCTCCCAGACATTTATGTTTTAAATCTGGGCATCTCTGTAATTGCAGCCTGGCTTATCAATAATTGTTCACTCTAACATTTCCTGGTCACAGTAGTGTTAACTGGACCGTGTTAACAAGTCCTGCTATCTGCAAGACAAACACCACTCAATCTGTTGACCATATTCACGTTTTTGGAGCTGGGTCACTCAGCCATCAGGGCATCCAATTGGCTTCACACAATTAGCACATGTCAACAATGAAATACAGCGAGCTCGGTGGGTCCTTTCCATCCTTTCCATGGTTACAGTGTAAACGGTATGTGAGGAAAGCTCGTCCATTCCTAAAAGCACCAAAAAACACAGTTTAAAAAAGAAAAAAAAATTGCTTTAACCCTCAGTTTGGTTCATATGAATGTGAAGAGCATGAGCATTAAATGCTGTGTCTCCTGTTAGCGCACTACTAAGGAAAACCTTTGCTTTCCCATCAGCATGCCGGTCAGCTAATCCGCCCCTGCAGCCAAGGCTCGGTGGGCAATCGCCCGTGATATTTGGCTGCTTGGCTGGATGGCCAAACTGAGAGAGAGTTTGTTGTTGTCATGCTGTCGAATCTCTGGTCTGTGGGTTGGAGGTGTTTCTAGGGCCCAGCTGCCACCTTCCCACTGAGGTTTTAAGCTGGTTTGAGCTGGTCTTGGCAGAAAAAATAAAATACAGCCTCCGCTGCAAACTCGACCTTTAGTTGTAATTTGCAGGTTGTGTTTGATGGAAAAATGGGACTTTTTTTTCTTTGTTTTTCCCTCCAGGAGCTGGAGCTCATAAGTGAAGCTCCTGTGGAGATGCCAAGCGTTTCTGGAGGCGTACCATGGCGAGCTGTGTTATTGATTTTGTAGTCATGGGTCATGGCTCAGGGTACATTGAGCAATATCTGTCTTCCATTAGGAGGATTTGCACTACTTCTACACCCTTCATTGACCAATCAGGGCTTTTAGCAGCGCTCCTGTGCGCTGCACTGGGTAAACAGTACTTGCGTTTATCAGAGAAAGTTGCCCAATCATGTTGCCCAGTGGTCAGTAGGCACGTGGTCAGCTGGGAATTTTTAGCCTGAGTCTGTATTAGAAATTACAAAAAAAATAAAAAATCCTTTCCCCATTACTGTAAACCCTCATTTTTTCTGTGTTATCTTGTGCTTATTGTGCAGTTCCTCCACAGAATCTTACTCCCACAAACCAAAAGCATGGACATGTCCCCCCCTCTTCCACCCATTCCCCAACCCCGCTTTAATTCCCTTGGGTCTCCTCCTCCCCTCTTGCGTCCCTCCTCTAGGGACGTCAGTTTAGGGGTAAGGCAGGGGCAAATCCTATGAAGAAACACTGAGCGATTGAGGGGAGGAGTGAAAACTGCTGCTCTGTATAGTTTATGTGACAGCACAGTGAATGAGCGCTCAGCACACTGGACAGATTTGAGGCTCCAGCGCAGATCTGTAGGTGTAGCCTCACTTTTACCTGAGCTTCACTGTGCAGCTGATCTTTCAAGCAGTGCAAGGCAGAAAAAAATAACTGAGACGTCTAGCAGCTTTTTTTGGTTCTGTGTCTCAGCGTGAACCCCTCGTTTTCCTACTCATCTGTTCTAAGGTAGGTCCGCATGTCTAATGAAGTAGAAAAGTGTTCAAACATGTGAAAGTTTTTTGTTTTTGCAAACTAACAGTTTAGCTGTGAGGAGTCTGGTGAGCCTCACTTTAAGATCTGTACCACATGTTGCATGCAGTCATGGCACAATCTGAAACACACACGACGTCTTTCCCAGCAAACTACAACTTCTACTTGCCAAAATCTTATTTTGCTCTCTGCTATCTTCAGTTTCCATCCACTTTATTTATGGGGATTCTGTGATGCTGCCCACATTGTAATATTAATGAGCCATCACACTGAAAACTAATATCTCCTGATATTAAATAGAAATAAATAAAAATCTGCATTGCAAAGACATCAGTGTAGATTTGGACGGTTGTCAGTGCTATTTTATGGTCACGATGATCAAAGTTTAAGTTTAAAGAATGAGTTCTAACGTCAAAGAGAATGAGCAGGAATTCACAATGGAGCGGGAGTATTCATGCCTATTTAACATATTGTATTCATGCAAATATTTTCAGACAGCTTCCCCATCGATCTCATAAATGGAACAAGAGACATTTGAATGAACACAAAGGAGGCTGTGCAGTCTGTCTTTTAATGTCCTTTATATGTAATTAGTACAGAAGGCTGCTGGAATGTCTTTCATGAATGCAGCTCTTTGAGTAGCACGATAATCCTGAACAATGCATTCTGCTAGGAGTCTTTACTGTATGGACCTTTTGCCAGCAACAGCATTTGGCAGAATTCCTAGAACTCATAGTTTGTAGGGTTAACGTTTCTTTCGACCCCCCACTTTTTGGTTAATCTCAGAGGTTGTGCAACCTGTGATTTGTCAGCAGAGAACAAGCTGTAAGTTCAAAATGCAGAGCAGGTGCAGCTAACTCAGACTGCACTTGCACACTGCCCTTTTGGTTGCGCAGTTCTGGAGCCCTGTGAGGAATTTTTAAGATGTGATTTTCTTTCTCTTGGTTGCACTGTGATTTTTACAGGTTGGTCTCAAGTATTAATAGATCCGTCCTATTACATCATCAACTCATGCCCCACAACATGTGAGCAGACTGGTTTATTCAACATTTTTCTTCTCTTCGCTCTCTGATGGCAGGTGTCAAAATGCTGAAGCAGGTTCTGTCATTCAGCCGCTCCTTGGTACGAAGGAAAGTGGTCGACCTAAACAGCCTGGAAGACTCCAAGCTCTGCCGCTGCTTGGGAACCCTTGACCTCATTGCTCTGGGAGTGGGCAGCACTCTGGGGGCTGGTGTGTACGTACTGGCTGGAGAGGTGGCCAAGGGAGACTCCGGTCCCAGTATTGTCATCTCCTTTCTAATCGCCGCCCTGGCCTCCGTCATGGCCGGCCTGTGCTATGCCGAGTTTGGCGCCCGAGTCCCTAAGACCGGCTCCGCTTACCTTTACAGCTATGTCACTGTAGGCGAGATTTGGGCCTTCATCACTGGTTGGAATCTAATCCTTTCTTATGTGATCGGTGAGTTAAGGGCAATGCTCAGATTCCTTTTATGCAAAGAAGACCCCGGCTCGCCAATGGCATCTTTTCTTTGTTTCCTCACAGGCACCTCCTCAGTTGCTAGAGCATGGAGCGGCACATTCGATGAAATGATAGGAGGACACATAGAGATATTCTGTAAAACCCACTTCAGCATGAATTCTCCCGGTTTGGCCCAGTACCCTGACTTCTTTGCGGTCTGCCTGATTCTGCTGCTCTCTGGTAAGGCAGCAAAACAAAAGTTGAAAATCACAAGCTTCAAGTCAAACCGTTGACACACAGGCTGCAGCGAGTAAATGAAATTTAGAATTGACTGCATCTTGAGCAAGCTTATGAGCCACGGCTGACATAATCTAAAACAGGAAAGCAGGGGACTCTCGTGTTAAAGAGGGCGAGGGACCCCAGAGGGTTGTGTGAGTCTGTTAGGTGCACACACGCACCCTGTTTTTGCAGCTCCTACAGATTTTCATCACTTAAGTCAAAGCATAAGCTGTGTCTTGCTCACATACAGTAATTTGGAGAATTTTGCGTAATTGTACTTGTTTTTGTTACGTTCAACCCTTTGACCCTCAAACAATTTAATCATGGGTTTTTGCTCTTAGCCTGCCAATACGATGATTACATTAAGTCAGTAGGACTCAGTAACAGTCCACCAGTGTTTGGTTGTTTTTGTGAGGATGGCAGATATACAAGCTATGCAAATATAAGATAATCCACAACAAAATCTGAGTTGGGAAACAAGGCAAATAATGTTCTGCCTCCATTCTCTGCATTTGTTGCACACACTTCTGTTAGTTTCATTTGAGGATTTGTACAGACATCCATGTGTTTCTCAAGATAAGCTGTGATAACTTTGATAATCCTCCTTCATGACATAGAAACCAGTACAGACATAACCTTTTACCCAGGATGCTAATATAGCATGCTGATACAAAGCAGGTAACTTTTTTTTATAATCAGCCGGCAGTCAGTGACAGCTGGACTTGAATCCTTGCAGGGTTAGATTTTAGGATTAGATCCAAATCAGTAATATATTTATTTAAGTTTACTGGAGTTGTGCAGACATTTTAAATATTCTACAACAAGCATCTGAGCTCTGTTTTCTATCTACACATTCAGGACTTCTGTCCTTTGGAGTGAAGGAGTCAGCCTGGGTCAATAAAGTCTTCACATCGATCAATGTGCTCGTGCTTTTGTTCGTTATCATCTCTGGCTTTGTCAAAGGAGACACATACAACTGGAAGATAACCGAAGACTCCCTTATAAATGTCACCATAGCTACAAGGTAATTTATTTATTTGCAGAGGCAATCCTAGACTCAGAGGGGCCCAGTGCAAAGACGCCTACCCTTTACTACATCAGTTAATACGAAACAACATGCAGAGCATTATAAGCAGTATTGCTTTCAGTCACGAGTGTGCATGTTACAGGAACCTGTCTGTGACAGCCAATGTGAGCAGCGATTATGGCGTTGGAGGATTCATGCCCTATGGTTTCAGTGGGACCTTAGCAGGAGCTGCCACCTGCTTCTATGCTTTTGTTGGCTTCGACTGCATTGCAACAACAGGTGAGTCACGGTCGGGTTGAGTTTTATTGTGAGTTTTACGAAAGCAGAGCTTCATGTTTTCATGCGTCTGTGTCTGATAGGTGAGGAGGTCAAAAACCCTCAGAGGGCCATTCCCACTGGCATCGTGGTGTCACTGACCGTGTGCTTCTTGGCATACTTTGGCGTGTCAGCTGCCCTCACGCTGATGATGCCCTACTACCTACTGGACGAAAAAAGTCCCCTGCCTATGGCATTTGAATATGTGGGTTGGGGCCCTGCGAAGTACGTGGTGGCTGTGGGTTCACTATGCGCCCTATCCACAAGGTAACCGCTGGATTTGTTTTAACAAATCAAGCTGCATGCATTAGAAAATGAACACATGTGTTGCTACAGCAAACCTTTAGATATAATGCTACATTTGTGATCACTGTGGACGCTGTCAGCTGGGGATAAATGGGGCTGAGATTTGGTTGAAAGTTTTGACCACATATCTCCAGGTGTGTCTTGTTAATGGATTGATTCTTCCTTCTTAATCTGTGGTGTGGTGGGTGCAATATGTAATTGTGTCTGTTTTGAGACACCTGCATGACTCTGTGATGTCATTCTTACATTTAAAGTCTCTTCATATAATGAGAAAGTTGGAGAGTGTCTCCAAACTATCTAATGGTGCAGTCTCCATTCTGTCTTTCTTCCCTGAGGGTCCATAAATCGGTTTACTATCAAGAAACCTTGGTAAATCTCATTGAGGTGAAGATGAGCTGATTGGACTCAAAGCAATTACATGTTGTATTTTTGCCAGTGCCTGTAATTCGTGTATGCTTTTATTGTAGTGACTGGCATTAATATCCTTATGCAAGAAAAGTGTAATCCCTTTTAAAACCTGATGGGATCGCACACCGCTGTTAAACTTGAAAAAATGATGATACTACCTTCAGGAAAGAAAGACATCCAGTGTGTGTTTCAGCCCTATGTGTGTGTGATTTACTGTCTGGGTTTGGGGCTTTTGACTAATGTGTTGGTCTTGCATGTCTCTGCTATCTCATGCAGTCTGCTGGGCTCCATTTTCCCTATGCCTCGTGTAATCTATGCTATGGCAGAGGATGGGGTGCTTTTCAAAGCCTTAGCCCGAATCAATCCTAAGACGAAGACCCCACTTATTGCCACTATGAGCTCCGGTGTAGTTGCAGGTGAGAGCCAGGGAGAATCCAAGTGGGATCACTCCAAGCTAATCTTTCTCCTCACCGATCAACTGTGAAAGACACATCGTAGTCAATGTTGGTTCTGAATCAAATTGGGCCATTATGCTTTTTGCTATTAATTATCTAGCGTGTAAGGACCTTTTCGTATGTCTGTATACACCTGTTGTTCTTTCACAGTTGTGCAGGTGTCATGTTTTCTTTCCCAGAAAGCCCTCAACTTAACCATCAACCCTCTTCTCCCTAGCCTATTGGGCTCCATGTTCCCTCTACCACGCATTCTCTTTGCCATGGCACGAGATGGTATTCTATTCAAATTTATGTCCAAAGTGAGTAAGCGCCAGTCGCCTGTGGCTGCCACCATGGCGGCAGGTACCACTGCGGGTAAGCTGCCGGATCATTCATGGGGTTGTGTCGTGGTGTTTTTATTTTTTTATTTTTCTTTTAAAATAATCTCTCTACAGATGATCATTTGGTGACGGTGGCTGCATGATAAACTGGGTGATGGTGTTTCCACAAGCATGCGACAAAACCAACAACCCAGTTCAGACAGTTTCCATCTCCGAGGATATTGTCTGATTTTAGAAATGTTCACCACATGTCCACAAATCCAGCTGGCTACTTTTTGAAAAAGAAGCTAGAAAGTAACTAAATACAAGTGCTGGCCATAATAATAATAATAATAATGGAAGAGTTTTAAACAGGCATGGTTAGAAAGATACACAGAGACACAGATATCTGCTAAGCAAATAACACAAGTACTGGCAGTTGATGGTATTTGTTAAATAATTCAATTAAAATGCTCCAAAAGGGAACAACACCACAACCATGATGGAGAGTTCCAGTTTAGTGCAGAGGGAAGCTAGCGAGAATAAAATAATTTCTTTGTTCCAGGCTGTGGACATGGAAGTAAACTGGAAGCAGCTTCAAGTGGCCATTTGGGCAACTGCAGGTGGCTAATTCAGCTCTGGAGGTGTTGAATTAGCTTCAGCTGTACTTTGTGTTTGGGCACAAACAGCAAAAGACAAGTGTTCAGCGTGCTAAACTAATATGGTGAACATGCTAAACAGAATGGGTCAAGTTGTCATAACGCCAATATTAGCTCAAAGCACAGCAACCAGCTCATGGCATCAGACTTTTAGCAGAGCAGAGAAGAGCTGAGGTGAACTTTTCAACACGGTCACGTAAACCTAGGCATAGGACACACACACACACACACACACACACACACACACACACACACACACACACGCTTACCTACTTTACTGACAGTGGACCATCACTGTGCATTTCTGCTGAAAAAAGTAAAAAAGTATTTATTTTATAATCTAAGTATTTGGGAAAAAAAAGTTTAAATAAAATAGGATGTACTTGATTCAAGTAGTCTGGCCTTTGTGTGTCAGTGTGGTGCACATACCAGTGTTAATTTTGGATTCAGATTTAGTTTAATCATAGTCTCTTAACTAAAACATAATTCAGTTTTAGTCATAAATAAGTCATCCAAATTATTTAAACTTAGTCTTAGTTGGCTAAATGTCTAAACTAAACAGCTGAATGTAAAGTTGATTCAGTTGACTGAAATTAGATTATTTATTGACGAAAGCGTTGATACATTTCATCATAGTTTTTGTCCTCATGCATTCGTTTTTATTTAGCGTCCCGTCGTGGTCAGAAAACAAAGGATCATTGCAAAACCTATGATGAAAATGATTGTTAGACAAAATTAACACTGGCTCTCGCAGGATTAAGATTGTCTATTTTAAAGCTCTCCTTCTGTGGATCGCACTCATCCAGCTTAGACTTGCAGAGTTTTGTGAAGTGGCTGGCAGATGTGAGCCCTGGGAGAGACCCAGCACACCTGCACCACCACCACAGGCTGAGCACCTGATGGTACCAAGCAGGGGAGCTTTCTTTGATATTTTTGCTTTAACATAATGTTGTGAGAAGCAGCGGACATACCACTGCTCTGCGTCTGAACCATGCTGCTGAGAAAACTTCCATACTGAAGTCTGGTGCTGAGATACAAGCCAAGCAACACGGCAGTATATCTCACATCAAATGACACTCAATATGGAGATGAATACAGCTGTTGTATCATACTGTGGAAATATTCAGCTCTGTTGTTCTCTAGTGAAAACACGTCTGCATGAAATTTAATTTGCATCTGGTGACTGTCACGTTTAATTAGAAGGAAATGGCTTTTCCATGTTACTGTGTGTGGGTGTAAAGGATCGTGTGCTGTGACTGTGATCAGTAATGATCCTACCTGCTGAAATTTAGTTTTAAGGGTGAAAGTGTTTGTGTTCATTTCTTTCCTTCTCTTATTGCTTACTTTAGCCATCATGGCTTTCCTGTTTGACCTCAAAGCCCTGGTGGACATGATGTCCATTGGAACTCTGCTGGCCTATTCGCTGGTTGCTGTGTGTGTACTGCTTCTCAGGTTGGTACATTTTTAGATAACTCAAAAGTTTAACTGGAGCACAATCATCTTTGTGTAATATTCTGCAGGAGCGTCTCTAATAGCTTACACAGATGCCCACAGGAATGATTGCCTTGCTTGTTATTGCATCACACCGGTGATGTAAGGGCTGTGAATGGTCTGACTGTACACTGCTCAGTGGCTGCTTGAGTAAATAAAGGTGTTTACTTGCTAAACTGAACTTGCTGCACACCTCTGTAAATATCAGTAAACACGGACACACTTTGCTTGTTCAGTCAAACTGAATCATTTAAATTAAAAAGTCTAGTGCTTTTGTGAAGGATACACAGTAGTTGATAGATGTGCAGAACACTGAGACTACATCAGAACATAACACCGCCTTGCAGCAGAGCAATCTGGAGTTTGAACCTCAGTAAAAACCAACATTTGTCTTTCTTCCAGGTATCAGCCAGATGGAGCTCTGGAGCGGCAGGCGAGTAAAGGTGAGAGGGATTGCCTCGCGTCTGAACAGGGTGAGTCAGACTTGACAGAGTCAGAGTCCCACCTCAACATGCTAAAGGGAGGCAGCTCCACGCTGCAGACTATTCTACACCCTCCTGAGACACCTTCCGAGCGTTCGTCCAGTGTTGTCAACATGTCCGTTGGCGTTCTAGGTAAGTTCACAGTTTACGTTCTCAGTGAGGATTTTTTCTCCTGATTGACTTCAGTCTGTTTTTTAAGGTTTCTGTGTCACAATTAATTGTGTGAATGTCCTCAATCCACAGTGTTGGTGGTGTGTGTGATCAGCTATCTCACCACATACCACATCAACTCCGTTTTGGGTTTGGAAGTGTGGATCCTGGCATCGCTGTCCGTGTGTCTGCTCGTCTTCAGCAGCTGCATCTTTATGGTCATCAGGCAGCCTCAGACTAAGAAGAAGGTCTCCTTCATGGTACGCACCAGCTCTGTAACTCTGGTTTTAATACTAGGTCCTTTGTTATGAGATAACAGCAACTAAAACTGATTATTTTGGTGTGATTTTTTGCCTCTCTAGGTACCTCTTCTGCCTTTTCTGCCAATTTTAAGCATATTTGTCAACATTTACCTGATGGTTCAGCTGAGTGGAGACACCTGGATACGTTTTTCTGTGTGGATGGCTGTTGGTGAGTGCCTTTAGCCATGAGCCAATATAAATTTTTAAGGAAGTATATTTGGGTCATACATATTTAATCTGCTTTGCAAATTTCAGTCATATTATGTTAAAATGGAGGGTTACCTGTTGGCTAATTACTTGTCAATCAAATGTTGTTGGCCAATGAGCAAATGGTTTGGCAGTCATACTCATCCCTCCTTGTCATATCTGTTTATTTGATCAAAGTTTCAACACGAGATTTCAGAAACCAGTGCTAAATAACCTTGATTATTGTCTATGCTAATAATCAATAACCTTTTCTTTGTCTTTTTAAACATCAGCATGTAAAGTTGTTTATTTCTGCTGTGGATTTATATTTTTACCATGAGAGGATATGCGGGGAATAACTCTTGAAAACAGCCTCAAATGGCAATTTGAAAAGTTTATTTTTTGACACTCTTAAGGTTTCCCTTTGGAAATTAATCTGTAAGGGTAAAGTGAGTAAACAATGAAGATATAATAGAGCTTTAGATATGCTGGTAGATTACTTTGGTTACCTTTGAACAGAGTCAAGCTGTTCCCAGTAAGCTGTTCCACATCTCCCCCTGTCCCATCACCACTTTTCTCAGGCTTCCTGATCTACTTTGGGTATGGCATGTGGCACAGTGTGGAGCGTCAGCGCCAGCTCCAGCTTCAAAGAGGCACGGCACAGGAAAACACCAGGAGCAACCAGGAGAAGCATGACAATGTGGATGCAGAAGGAAAGGAACAGGAGTCTTTCATCTGCTCAGAAAAGACCAGCCAGTGTTAAAGGCTGCCGGCTCATTCACAGACTGTGTGAGGGAACAGATGCATAAAAGCACACAGCAGCTATTCCTGGATGTGCCTGTATATACAGCTTCACCGTGTGTGCTTCACTTACAAGCACATTCAGTCTGCAAAGGCAGCATCAGTATTACGTATCAGTGGCACATGATGAGGAATCGCTCTATGACTGGGATGGGACCAGATCCCATGAGTCACATTTGTGGACAAGCATGGAGGGAGAATGGACAGGTAACACACTGGAGAGTGAATTTCATTTATTTTAGCGTTGAAGCAGTCAGTGCAAGGCTGCAGAGGAGCTTTTCCATACACTGACAGGTTTGTACAGGTAAGGTATCAATGTAAAGTTCAATGTAGAGTTTGATACACCAGTAGCTTAGTGCAGAAGGGTGAACGGCCCAGCATTTGGTTGTTAGCCCTTTCTGATGGTCATTACACGTATAATTCTACTAGCTGTGTATAAATCATAATAACTTTTAGAGAAATGTACAATGTGTGAAATAGTTTTGTAGGCACATAACATGTCCTGACGTGACTCACCTGAAAGCAGACCAAGTGTTGGTGGTAGTTTTCAGCCATGTGTAGGTATTATGTAACAACCCATAGAAACCTCTGTTATAGTTAATGAGATCTCTGTAACTGTTGCTGTGGTCTCATTAACACGTTCCCCCTGGAGTTTGTCGACCTTGTTACTATATAAATACGAAGATTGTTGTTTGATGCAGAGCTCTCACTCTATCACATATTTTCCTGTTTGTCTGATATTTTGTGATATTTTGATGTAGACATGCTGTTAATATAACCTTCATGAAAATGTCCTCTCTTGTCATCGCTGCCTAACAAAGTATTCCTGTATATAAAATAAGCTCCTCATTCCTCATGTATATATATATTTTTTAAACGGTTGTAACTGGTTTCAAGAGATTTTGCGTGGTTGTATTCATTCCTCTTGGCTTTTAAGGACTGCTGGTGTTTTCCTTGGAGTGCATTTTTCCATAGATAGAGCATTGAAGCTGTGGTTCATCGATGTGCTCAGTGGTCTGAAAAACTGTGAAACAAATTCAGCAGGTGTTAGTAAGGTGTTCTGCTACAAAGAAGCTCTACACTGACGTGCAGGGGACTGCGATGAGGGTACAGGATGAAGAACGTACTGCAGAAGATGCTGTAACGGAGTGTCACTTATTACCAACTGCACAAATACAATAAAATAAAATGTATTTGTTTAGATGTGTCTTATCACTTGTAATTTCCACAGGAAGATGAACTTTTTAGTTTGTATTTTTTTCCTCGAAAACGTCTCAAAAACAGGAGTGTCCATAAACACAAACACTCTCCACTTGGAGGCGCTGCTCAAAAATTGTTCAAGAACAAAAACTCACTATTAAAAGTTAGCTGACTTTCACATCTAAACTCTAAGCAAAGATAAATACTCACATTTGTAGTTGTGATCTATGCTTTTTAGGCTCATTTCAAAGAAAGTAATCCTCTTCAGGATTTATCTCTGGAAAAACACAAGAATCAGAGAAAGGAGCATTGTGACAGCTTCACTTGTGCTTCAGTCTCATGAAAACATTGACAATGACATCAATGAAGTACCCTCTAACAGTCTAAAGTCCTTGCTCTATGACACAAAAATAAAAGATATAATTAGCAAACTGGGTCAAAAAAGACCCTCCAGCTCTCTCTGGATTCCCAATGAACTGCTCACATTTTTTCAGGTTACATACATACATACATACATATATATATATATATATATATATATATATATATATATATATATATATATATATATGTATGTACATATATACATATGTATACATCACGAAGATGGTCCAAACTGACAGCGTGCTCAGTGAATACCTCAGGCAGCAGAAACCCAAGAAAGAGGAGGAAGGCGAGGAACCATCATGGAAGGACAGGCCCCTGCACGGTCTGTACCACCGGCAGATAGAGGAGGTGGCTGATATCCAGAAATCCTACCAGTGGCTGGACAAAGCTGGACTGAAAGACAGCACGGAGGCACTAATCATGGCAGCGCAAGAACAAGCTCTGAGTACAAGATCCATAGAGGCTGGGGTCTATCACACCAGGCAAGACCCCAGGTGCAGGCTGTGTAAAGATGCCCCAGAGACAATCCAGCACATAACAGCAAGGTGCAAGATGCTAGCAGGCAAGGCATACATGGAACGCCATAACCAAGTGGCCGGCATAGTGTACAGGAACATCTGTGCCGAGTATAACCTGGAAGTCCCGAGGTCAAAACGGGAGATGCCCCCAAGGGTGATGGAGAATGACCGAGCTAAGATCCTGTGGGACTTCCAGATACAGACGGACAAAATGGTGGTGGCTAACCAACCGGACATAGTGGTGGTAGACAAACAGGAGAAGACGGCTGTAGTGATCGATGTAGCGGTTCCGAATGACAGCAATATCAGGAAGAAGGAACACGAGAAGCTGGAGAAATACCAAGGGCTCAGAGAAGAGCTCGAGAGGATGTGGAGGGTGAAGGTAACGGTGGTCCCCGTGGTAATCGGAGCACTAGGTGCGGTGACTCCCAAGCTAGGCGAGTGGCTCGGAGATTGGAGATCTCTGTCCAGAAGAGCGCAGTCCTGGGAACAACTAAGATACTGCGCAGGACCCTCAAGCCCCCAGGCCTCTGGTAGAGGACCTGAGCTTGAAGGATAAACCGCCCGCAGGGGCGTGCTGGGTGTTTTATATATATATATATATATATATATATATATGTACATATATATATAGCTATTCATAATGAGGGACTATTAATATCTCAATTTCCTTCAATATACGTATGGGCATGTGCCTTGACTTTTCTTGTCTAAAAGAAGGACAGTTCACACTGAGGACCAGCAGAGGGCTTCCAACTACAAGTTTCTGCTCTTCAGATCAGAGAAATGGGAGTAAACAGGAGCTCTGAAGTTATTTTCCCTCTTCCGTTCAGTCTGTGAGGAGGATGGAGCTGGAAATCTAAATAGGGCAGCTGGAGCCTGCAAATTTCCAGCCAAGCTCCAAGCCTGACTTTCTTTACCCGCTTCACCCCTTCATCGAATCCCCCCGATCTCTCTCCTGAACTTGCAGATTCCTCGACCCTCTGACCATGAACCTCTGGGCTGTGCTTTGCTTGACTCTGCTCGTGGTAGAGCTCCAAAATGGTAAGTCTCCATTTCCACATCTGTCATGTCGATTTGTTAGTGAAGAAAGACGGCTGTTAACGTAATCACGACAGCTTTGGCTGTAACAAGGCAGAAGAGGGAGAATGAGACAATCTGAGGATGCATCAGGACTGGCTGGGGGCATCGGCCTATGTGGTGGGCGTAGAATGGGAGGTGCAATCACGCAGTAGATCTCACTCAGAAACTGCAAAGTTTAAATTCTGTTTATACTCCCTCTGAGGTCTGCAGCCACTGATTAAAAAAAACTCTTTGCATTTTATGTATGCAAAGTGTAAAAGCATGCAAAGGATTTGAGGTTTTGAAAGTTTTTCCCAAAGTGCTCCTGCAGACCAACTCAAACCAGCTGGATCTAAGGTATGCAGCAGGCGTTTTTAATTATCTGGCCTGTACTACCGACCTCTCTCTGAGTTTCCATTAATGCAGCTCTGAGGAATAAAACAACAAATTCTGAAAGTCTACACTTCAAGCTGATTTTTCTTGTCTTTAACGGTTTGTGTGTTTCACAGAGAACAAGAGAGCAGAAGGAGAGGAACGGCTATGGTCATACTGTGCCAGTAACTTGGACTTTTTACACATCCTGTTTTAATGTTGCCACAGCTGGAGAAAGAGCAGCTAACTCAAATGGACAGAGCTGCAGTGTTAGTCATTGCAACCCTAACAATGGATCATTTTAGGGTTTTGCACAACATCCTCACATGGGTTATGGAAAAGTTCACCATGAAGTTGGAAATGAAACCTTTTCTTTTATTTGTATCATGGTCATTTTAAAATGAAAGTCTTTGGGGACTAACTTGAGCCACCCTCAAGTGGCCATTCTAGGAACTGCAGTTTTTTTGCGCTTCCCCTGTTGGTTTCGTTATCAGCCTCGGAAGTTATAGATAGTTAAATGAGATGTTATCTATCATATCTATCTATTTATTATTAGTTTCTCCTCTCTGCACTCTATGGCTCTGTGTTCACAGGTTCCTGCCAGCAGGTCAAGCGAAGAAAAGACATCGGAGAGAACCGCATCCGGCCAGGTGGGAAACGGGTAAAGGTGTGGCCTACGCTGAAAGACGGACGAGGCAGAGGCCATTCCCTCCTGACGCAGGTGTTGGATAAAGGCCGCTTCCTCCGCCTGGGCCAGAGCACCATTTTGACTCCTGGGACAAACATGGAGCTGCGCTGCAAAGGCAGCAAAATCGGATGGTCTTACCCGACTTACCTGGATACTTTCAATAACTCACGCCTCAGGTGGTGGAAGGAAACACGAGCTACTTAATGCAGTGAATCATTAAATGCAAGCGTCTTATATTTTGGTTCTTGCCTGCAGCATCAAGCAAAGCGACAAGTACAGTCAACTGATCCTGACGTCGCCCTCTGCTGCTGACACGGGGGCCTACAGCTGCTGGGTGATAGTATGTGATGGCACAGAGTGTGAGAAGGACCACGATCGCGCCTACGTCTCATACATCTATTTCAAAGGTAATTTTAAAATTTATTTATATTTTGCTTCCAAGGAGCCAGACTTTCTTCTAACCTTTTAAAGTGGTCTTGAGCAATAATTTTCCAGGCTTTCTGAAGGTCTTCTCAAAGTTTTTCTTTGGACCTTGACTGCTTTTTAACTTACAGTATTTTCTGCAGTATAAGGCACACAAAAAATCCATTAATTTTCTCGTAAATCGACAGTGCGCCTTATGTATTAATTCTGGTTGTGCTTACTGACCTCGAACTAATTTTATGTGGTACATGGCGCTCAAAACTCTGTCAAAAATGTTTTAGTATAACTTTGCTAAGCTACGAAGCTGCACCGCTTGATGGATTGTTGGAGCATTACGGCTACCATAGTCAGGAGCCTTGCAGAGGAATCTGGGTCCAAAACTCCATCGTCTTCAGGTCCCAAAGTCAAACAATCACTGCGGCATCACTGAGAGTTAAAAACTGTCTAAATTCTTTCATCTTTAATAAAAATGATCAGTGTTGCTGCTTTACCAGGTGTAACAATTAAGTTTAACATCCAGGCATCCATGAAAACAGAATTTATTACATTTAACAGAGTTAGAAGTTAGCAGGAAGTTAGCTCGCTAGTTTCCACCTAAACATGATATAGCATGTTCTGACTGAGAGATTTCTGAGAAAATTCAAACGTACAGCTCTGCTATCACTTCTGACATAGAAAACACAGAAAACTAAACAGCAGTGACGTTTGTAGGGTTACTTAAGTTGGGCTAGCTGGTATATAATGATGTGCTACTTGATTGCTAGCGACACAGCTATGTTAGCATAACATAAACACAGTGAAGCTGGAGGATGAATGTTAACTTTTTTCCACTCGGTAAAAGTTAACGCGAGGGTTCCCGATGGTTAGGGACGATTGCACTGAAGCCTCATCAAAAATGGTCTCAGTAGAACGGTGGACTGAAAATCCAAAATTGAACTTTTTGGCCGAAATCATTGTCAGTATGTACAGAGTTGGTCAGGAGAGTGAGAGTCCACAGGCATCTGTAAAACGCTGGAGGTTCTGTCATGGTTTGGGATTCGGTGTCAGAGATCTTGTCACAACTGATGGATTTATGAACACAGAAAAGTACCATCAGAATTTTGATCCAGCATAAAAAACTCTGGAAAGAGTTTTGCCCAGTACTCACACCATATATACTGTGAGACAGCATCATTTCATTTGATGCTTCAGCAGGTGATGAGTTCTTTCCATCTGTTTGCAATGTCGGTCCTCGCTGGCTGGAATACTGGAATAAATATTTTTTCCACAGGACAGATTTGTCCAAAACTTCTGTGAAGCATCTGCATTCAATAATTGTTCATTAATGATTTAATCAGTCGTTCGTTCAGAGCAAAATGTTTGCAGTAAAGTGGAATAAAACACAGTCTTTATTTCAAATAATAGCTAAGAATTTAAACCATTGTCAACACTTCCAACTCCCTGCTCTGAGTTAACCGTGATTATCAAAAAAAGTCTTTTTATAAAGTCTTTCTATAACATGGTTATAAATCGGCCAGAGGTGTTAATGTAACAACATCTGTATCTCTGTGTTAGCTCTGCATCAGATTGGTGATCTGACCAGAGTTTAGCTATCCTCTCACCCTATGGTAGTTGGGATGGGAAAGTTCTTAACAAAAATATCAATAACTTTTTCTCCAAACAGACAAAGACAACCTCTTCGTTCCATCCACCATGCACTTTGAGATTGTGTATCTGCGCCCAGACCAGCCTGCCGTGGTGCCCTGCCGTGTGACCGAGCCACAGGCCAAGACGTCCCTGCACAGAGAGGTCCCCCCAGTGGAAATCACAGCAAATATGACCCAGATGGCATATGATCCCACCAAGGGCTTCATCCTGCAAAACCCGAGGCCAGAGCACCAGGGAGTCTTCTACTGCAAGGCTGAGACAATGGACACCCCTCAGATCTCCACAAAGTACCAGCTGCTTTATGTGGAGGGTGAGCACATGTCAATCACATGACACCTCATGATAAATAGAGTAATGGAAGATATGAACATGCTGCATGTAGAAACACTAGCTATTGCTCTGTGGAGCTAACTGCTACGCATAACCGTTTATCTTACTGACTCTAAGTGGTGATAATCAACATTTCGCAATGTTATGAATCAAGCGCTGGTTACTTCTACGACGTCTACTTTTTAAATCGGCTTCCAGGAAAGGGTTGTATTTCAAAAATGTCAAGAGCCTCTTTAATCCTCACTGCTGTGCTTGGTTAATGTGGACGCCTGCCAACTAAAATGGAAACACAGTCTGGATTTTGCAAAAGGGAGGCAGATTCATGCAGTGGAACTATTGTGCGGTTTAGATAAAGTCAAGCTGCTGTGGCACGGTCGACTGGCAGGTGGAGAAAAATCCGGATTTAAGTATGGTCCAACTGTTTGAATACCATCAAATATAAATATATGTATATATGTATATATGTGTGTGTGTGTGTGTGTGTGTGTGTGTGTATATATATATATATATATATATATATATATATATATATATATATATATATATATATATATGTGTGTGTGTGTGTGTGTGTGTGTGTGTGTGTATATGTTTTTTTGAGTTTTTTTAAATGACTTTAATACATTAAGGAGATGGAACTTACCTTTCTCTTGATGACAGTTCCCAGTGGGCCACCGTTTGTGAGCCTTGAAGCCTCTCCAGACTCTGTGAGAGGAGGCGACAACGTCAATGTAACCTGCACAGTGCTGGGAGAGCCAGACGTAGACGTGAGCTTCACTTGGACTTATCCTGGTCAGGTAAGAGAAATCCTGGACTAAAAGTCAGACCCGATTACAGGTATTAAAAATGAAAAAGGTCATCGTAGTCCTTAAATCGGTAAAGTTAGTTTTTAAGAATGAATCAACGTGTTTTTAAAAGGGCCTTAAAATGTACTTTTTATAATTATAATTCTGTCCAACTTTTTATTATTTAGAAGAACAACAAAGGAGTCTACAGGACAGAGCTGAGGTCAAAATCTATACTTCATGTAATTTAGTATTTTTTTAGTTTAATAATTGGTTTTAAAAGAAGTTATTATTTAGTTGCACTTTTTAATGATTCATTAGCCTTGTTCTCACTATAAAATTTACTCACTGCATTTGAGTATTTTGTAGATGCCCTAAAAAACAAAAAAAACCCAACTGTGGTATACGTGATGTTCTCCTTAAAAGCTGACGGTTAGGAGTAAAAGATTCTGTTGCCACTTTGAAAAATGGATTTATCCATTTTCTGTTGATAAAAGTAAAATGGGTTTACATGGCATGGCAATTATGCTCTTTATTGTTGCTGATAACTGTCACAGTGGGAGGAAATCATGTGTTCATGTTGTGTGTAGGGCTCCCGCCCCGTTCACATCCAGACTTCCTGGAGGCTGGTTAACAGAGGTATGGGCTACACCACGCGCGTCACCCAGAGCATCCTGACGGTAGAGGACATGGAAACCATTGACTTTGGAGAATACATGTGTAAAGCCAAGAGCCAGCATGGCGAGACAATCGTGGCGACCACCATCATCTCCAAATAGCCCCAAACAACCCCACCTGCTGGCTCCATCTGATATTTAAGATTTGACACATTGGTGTGTCTTTTTTATCTACGAAACACATGAAATCAGCATGTATATAAATAAAAATACATTTTTGCCAAGTTGAAAAGTTCATGTCATTAAAAGCAAGTTATGGACAACAGTCAGTCACATACATCTATTAAAAAAAATATTTAGGAGGTGTCATTTTGCAGCACAACAGTGAGCCTAAGCATGCAAATACCTGAAGTCCAAAGAACAGTAAAGAGCCAATCACCACACTCCAAACTACTCAAGATCTCAGGAACATCACATAAAAGAAAAGTTGTTTTATAACGTGTGTCATGTGATCCCAGAAGTCAGCAAAACTGGAAAACACAATTTTCTTAACTTCAGAATAACATAATAAATGAAGGTAATAGCACAAGCTCTGGTGGGAGGAGTCAGAATCATTTGGGGCTGTCATGACGACACCACATGGCTGCTGTCACTTCTGGCAGGGGGCTGTGTTGGACACCAAATCAAACATCCCTGACTAATCAGAGTTAGCCTTCATGCTACATTTAAACAGAGTAATGAAGTTGGAAGAAAAACACAGGAGAGTGGCAGGAGTCAGAGTCCCGCTCTGTCTGAGGAGCTGTGTGCCAGGCGGGCGTCTTAATGTGCTCCGTATGTGGAATGTGATCTGAGGGCTGCAGCTTATTTTGATCCAGTGCAACACTTGCTGATATCTCCACTTTGCTGAAAAGTTACTAGTGGTTAGGATTTTGAAATATACTTTGGATTAGGATTATGAAATTAATGTTTGTGGTTTAGCATTTCAGTCAACTAAAGTGAGGGAAATTTGGCATTTAAAGATAACAAAAAACAAAGCATAACTTCAATATCTCCTAAGAAAAGCTCACAAATAGAGCTTCAACATAAAATGTGGATACCACTTTTGACTGACAGTCCATTTCACAGCTTCAGTTTAATACAAGACTTTATTAATAGAATATTTAAAACAGGATCAGCACATCTATTATACAAATTCCACACAAAATACTCAGACATTTCCAAGATACGGTCTCTGACACAGACGAGCAAAGCCGCTTCTGGTCAGCTCTTTGCAAAGACACTGACTTTAAAGCTGTGTTAGGAGGCTTCGGTACGGGCTACACATGCAAAGAGACTTGGACTTGCCCCTCGGTCAAAACATGAAAACAAAACCGTACAAGGCCACAAACGATCCAGAACCAAACAATTTTAAAAAAACAAACAAACAAACAAAAAAAAAACAGAAAAAACAAACAAACAAACAAAAAACAGCCTTTAAAAATAACATAACCAAGGAAATTCTGAACATACTTATTAGTTTTACAGAAAAACAAACAAAAAAAAAAAAATATGAAGACTAATGTTTTTTTTCCTTCTCCTGCACGTGTACACATGCATGTATTTTACTGCATGTACTGTGTGTCTATGCCGAGCTTCAGCAAAGATAAGCCTCTACAAATAACAAAGTGTTTCATTACATAGAAGTCCTGAGATTTCCTCTTTCCTCCATCCAAAGAATCAAATTCTAAAGGCAAACATCGTGGCCTTGCTTATTAAGTGCTTCTGTGCAGTTTTTTTTTCTGTAATTCTGCAGTGTCAGAGTTCATCTCATTCTGAATGAGCCAAGGTCAGGCTGATGTTCTGCTAAATGCAAAGGAAACAAAGATGGCTCTTAAGCCCAGAGGGATAACTCAAATGCAGTGTTCTGCTTCCTGGAAGCAGGAGCCCGTTGTTATCTGGGTGACAGGGGAGGGCTGGAGAAGCAGCCGGAGCTGCGAGGTGATTGGAAGTTGAAGGAGTGGGAAGGAGAGGTGGAGGTGGGGGACACCTTGCGTGGACTACTCAAGTCTCCATTATGGAGCTTCCACAGCAGCTCCTCGTTCTCCATGGACAGACGCTTGTTCACCTTGGACTCCTTATGAAGCGACTCCTGCAGCATGGCCTGCTCTGTGGACAGCTGCCTGTGGTGCATCAACACAAAAGACGAGTCAGAGATGAGCGGAGGTCTGAACAAAGCATTTCATCGTATACACGTAGCTTCAGGGCTTTTTTACTGGGGTGTACTGTGACAGTCAGTTGTGCTGCAAGGCTAACCTGCTCCAGAGCAGGTTCCAGATTAGAGAACACCACGTATGAAAACAACACCTACTGGCCAATCAGTTCTCTGGAAATGGGGTCAGCATTCCGGAAAGATCCCCTTGACCTCGGTATGCTGAGAGGAGGAGGATCTAAAATTCTTCAGCACTGTCTCATGTGTTTGTGTTTCTCTGACAAGTTTCATTAATAAACACATTCTTAGACTTTATTCCTTCCAATTTTACAGTTTTAGAAACATTAATATATTAACCTAAGACATCCTCGGACAACTGCTGCACTTTATATCACAACTGACTTTATGTCAAATTTAGACAGACTAAAGGCCTTTAACACACCTGAAGCACAAAATCTGTATAAATATTTTATGTTTCAATAATATTATTTTGGACACACCTAGTATTGTTTTTTCCAAACCAAGGTTGATTTTTCAGATTTTCTGGATCCAAATCAACAGATGTGACCAATCAGATCACTGTACTTGGCAACAAAGTGCATTCACAACTCAAATATGCAACGATATGAAAATAGTAGATGCAGAGATGCACAGCTAGATGCTGTTCTGGGTCAGTCGACTCTATAAAATAATGTCTCTGCTTACTCAGATGTGCCCCCAGCTCTGCCAACAAGAGCTCAAACTGACATCCTGAAATATGTACGCGAGCAGTCGTGACGCAGCTTCAGCTCCTGGATGAAACCATGAAATTATCACTGCTGCCTTCTTCTGAGAAGGACTTTACTAATTTAGCAGGCCTCTTCCAGTCTTAATGACCGAAGTACACACTTTAATTTAACAAAACACACACACACACACACACACACACACACACTTAATACTGAAGTGTGTGTGTTTTCTATATTTGGATGAGTTTGAATCTCAGTGACTTCCACCTGAAGGCATAAAGGTCACAGTTTTACAGCCCTATTTGACAAACAGTTGGGACGCTGTGGAGGCCCGGTGAGCTGCGTTCACAGTCATTTCTAGACATGCTCGTGAGTCCATGCAGCGATTTCCTTACAGAATCAGGCCTGTTTTTAATGCAGTGCTCACCGACGACCTCAGCCATACAATATTCCTTTCTGGCATTTTCCTTTGCGCACAGAGATTTCTCCAAATTCTCTGAATCCGTTGATGAAATTATGGGCGTCGACAAAGATAAGACAAAGCATCCCAACTTTTTTTTGGAATTAGGGTCGTAAAAGCAATCCCCCCCCCCCCAAAAAAAACGGTTCTACAACCCCACTGACCTCCTCAGATGGAAAAGGGAATATGAGTCACTTTTTAATACATATTTGGAATCTTAGTGAGTAGCTGCGGCACCAGGATGGTGGCGTGATCGATAGTTTTTGGAATAGAGTGGAGGTGCATTAGAGGTTAGGAATTATATTGGCACACAGGAAAAAGCTTGGTGGTCATTGCATACACTTAATGAATGCAGTAATTTAAAATGAGTCTGTTCAGCTGCTTCACTCTGTGGAATTAATCACTATGAACCCATATGGCGGACTCCTACCTTGAAAGAGCAGCGTGTTTTTCCATGCGGGCTTTGAGGTCTTCGTTCTCTTGCTGGACTTTTTTAAGGCTCTCGTCTAACTTTACATTTTTCTCTGTCTGGAAAAAAAATGAATGAAGAGAGTGAGTTTAAAAGGGAAAGTCTCAGCAGCAGTGCTGAACTTTAAGTTTCTTTATCGTCTGACCAGTTTGTCTATCTCCATGAGCTTCTTCTCCTGTTGGTGGAGCTGTGTGTTTTTGATATCCAGCACCACTTTGAGACTTTGTAGCTCCTGCTCCAGATACAGAGTGTGAGGGTCCTTCTGTGAGTGAAAAGACATGGAGGGAAATTGCTTAGGATACTTTATGAAGCCCCAAAAAATACAGACCATATATGGGCGGCGGGTGGTGGTGGGTGGTTAATGAGGCAATCCATTACTGATCATGTGTAGTTTTATTAAACTGCTGCTCGTGCCATTTTTTCTGAATAAGTGTATTACTAACAAATATGGAGTGACGGGGTGATGTGAGGTAGTTAGCCTAATTACTATGCCGGGGCACAATACTGAGTACAATTAGAGCCACTTTACATTAATGAGGAGTGGCAGCCTTACTGTACAACAGCACTGTGGGAAAATTAACTCTGGGTGGGGAAGGAATCTAGTGCATATGTAACAGAAGTTAACTCATTTCAATTCACACCTATTCATACAGTAGAGAAGAGTTAATGAGGGTTAATTACTGAACAAACACAAATCATGGCAGACTCGAGAATGAAACAAAATATCAAGACATTTTTGCATCTGTTGCAATTTTATCTTAAATCTATGTTCCACCTTTCATGCTCGGGGGAAACGACACCAGAGTCACAAGATGCTTCTGTATCAGATCTGAGCTATAATAAGCACAGATTACCTGACTGTTTTCAGCCAGCTCTTTCCTCTTCCTCTCCTCAGCAGTTAGCCTCTCATTTAGAGCATTATTCTCTGAGGTCAGCTCGTCAATTTGACTCTGTGGATGTACAGCACAAGAAAGACTGAGCAAACCATTACAAAGTAAGCTACAGTCCGGTTGTACGATGACTTAAAAAAAGCAGAAGAGGAAGCTCACAGAGAGAGAAGCTTCAGCATCTTTCAAGGTTTTGTCCAAAGCCTCCAGCTCCTGGTTGTGGACTTTCCTGAGCTCTGAAAGGTTTGCAGATTAAAGTATCACAAAATGAAATGAACACAATGAAAATGCATGGAATAAAAACAGAGACAAATGTTCCAATATTTAATGCCTGCATTATGCAGGTGATGAAGAATATTTGGATTGTTCTCTCACCTTCCAGTGACATCTCATACTGCTGTTTAACACACTGCAGCTGCTCTTCATGGCTTTTCTCGAGGTCCAGCTTCATGGCTTCATGATTTGCTTTAAGCTCTTCAATCTTTAAACAAAACATAAAACTAAATAAAATTGACTACTAGATAACGTAGGCTGTAAATCATCTTAAAATTTGCCAAACTAAGAATCAGAAGATGCTGTAGAGACAAACCTGCTGCTGCATGACAGTTTTGGACTTGTCTGCCTCTTCCTGGTAGGCACGGTGAACTTTGTCCCTCTCAGCCTGGTAGTAGGCCTGCAGCCTCTTCTCCAGCTCAGCCAGGTCATTCCGGTGCTGTTCCTGCAGTTTGTGCAGTGCATCCTCCAGAGCAACACGCAACTCCTCATTCTCCTTCTCCAGACGCTCAGATGAATGAACAGAGGAAACTGGAAGGACAAAGTTTTATCATGGTGAAAGCTGACAGCTTGCATTGTATTCAGCTACTCTGTTGATTAAATATCAGTCTGTACAGCTGCAAAGTCAGAGGAAAATTTTCATTAGTAACTGTAAGAAATCTGATGTGTCCTCTAATAAAAGCCTTTTTAGCAAAGTCCTCGTCGATGTGAACATGTGTCACCAAATGCTCTCCAAAAGGAATGGAAAAACTGACTTTCAAGGGGAGGTGCCTCTCACACTTGAGCGCTGATGCCAGCTACACTGCATGTCATTTCCAGACACAAGAAGAAATAGAAATGAGTCCAAATTCTTTCACAACATCTCAAGGCAGATTTCTTAAAACATTTCCAAGATGATCATTGGCCATTTTATCCTTTATTTGCCATTGATGGCTTTTGTTTTCCATCTCCAAATCAGCCTGACAAGTTCCAAACTGTTTCCACTGACAAGTGTTTATATCTGGGCTGAAGTGGGTGAGAGAAGCAAACTCCATAAACTGTCTGCAGCTCAAGTGTCTGTGCACAAACAGTGCAAATATCTGTCAGCTGGCAGGTCAGTCAGTGCACAGAGAGACTGATCGTGTTAAGACAGTTATGAAGAACAAAAATCTTCCATGTTAAACAGGTTGTGCTCCTCTAAAATCAGAATACTTTAATAGCTAAGGAAATTATGTGGGTTACAGTTGATCCAAAACAATAAGAGTAACAGACTGAACCAAATAATACAATAATGTATTATTTATTGTACAATTAACACTAATAAGAATGACAAAAAAGCTAAAACATTCAGCACTTGCAACTATGTGCACCTTCAGCAGTGGCTGTCAAATGCTGAATCCAGATGTTGCTCTGTAGTGACACATGTGTGGCAGGTACAATTTGATGTTCTCAGGGTGTCACTGCACAGTGAATGTTTGTAGATCATTTCCAAACCAAAGGTAATCTCCCAAACCAAAAAATAGAAAAAAGAAAGTCAAGCAATTACATTTCATTGCCTGAGCATGAGGATCCACCTTATCCAGAGTGGAATAATGGCAGCAGATCCAGGAACAGAGGCCAAGCAAACGAAGGGACAATCTATCAGGCTTTGGCACGTACAGTTCAACAAAGAGGAGCAAAGCGTTCTGCAGTCATGTGACTTTAATGTCCAAACCCCTCCACATAAAACACCTTGTGGCTCATACAGTTTGGGTGAGATGGGGTTTGGAAGCAATGCAAAAATACCATCAACAAATTGCTCCTTGGATAAGTAGAGAAGCTGTAAAGTACACATATAAGGAAATTAACTGAAAGGGAGACAATATTCCTAAAATAATTCCAACAACTTCACACATCCAAACAAGTTTACAAAAAGTCTGCCTGAGGTGAATGTAGCTTCCCAGAAATGAAGAATGTGTTTCAGTGCAAATACAACAGCGCTCAGCATATAAGAGCAGTCATGTGGAAGTCCCGCGGCTGTGAGGGAGGGGAGGGGCCACAGTACTACTGCTGCCCGAGGTAAAAGAGATAAAGGCTGGTGTGTGAGCTGTGTTTGAGTGTGCTCCGGCCTGTTTGACAGCACTTAAGCTGGACATAAAACACGGATCACTCTCTCCAAGAATTCACAAGGCCTCATGTGGTGTGGCATTCCACCAGCCCCTCCTGTGTGGGTTCAGAGGTCAGACTGCCACGCTGTGGGAAATGGAAATCACTCTAACAAAAAAAAGACAAACACAACCAACCACTTGCCTTGGCAACTGATTTTCAGTGGACAAAACAGTTAAGTAAAGGAAGTGCTGCAAGGACAGCCTGTGTGGTCAAAGCTTTATCTGCATCTGGAAATGATAATCTTTAGTCATGAAACACACAAAAGTTAACCCGTGACCACAAACAGGGCATGGCATTAAAGATAAAGTCAAATCACCCTTAAAGATTTCCTTAATTTCTACCAACCTGAACAAAAATCTAAACCTAAGTGATTAAAAATAAAAATCCAGACAAAGTTACTAAATGCAAACCTGCACCAGCAGTGTTTCTTTACACAGCAAACACTTAACATGAAGCCAAGGTGACCCGACTTACCCAGCTCTTCTCTAAGATTGACCAGCTCCTGGGACAGCTCCCTGCACTGCTGCGTGGCTTCATCACGCTGCAGGGAAGAAAAAGGTAAACAGTCACACACACACTCGTGTATTTATTACTGCAGCTCTGTTTCAGCACAGTAACAAGACTAAATTGTGACAGTCAAGATTACAAAAGGGGAAATGCAGGTAATGCAATCATCGAATTACTGCAGTTTTCCTACTAAAATACTGCCTTGGAAATACGCACACATAAAAACCACCAAGAGCAGCAGCAACAACAACAACAACAACAACAACAACAACCACAACCAGCAAACGCAGCTAACAAGAAAAAGCCAGAACAAGTGATACTGAGAGGAACTGAAAAAAGAAAGAAAAGAGAGAAGAAACTCCCTTACTTCTCTCTTTCTGAGTCAGTTTTGCAGTGGAAAGGCTGTGCTGTAGCTGCAGTGCTCCTGCTAGACTTCAAACTGACGCATAGATGATCCAAAAACTGTTTATCTCCCGTCTATTACGTTTCACTTACTGTCCCGATTCACATCAACAACCTGACACTGTGCACAGCACACCACGTACCTGGCATTATTTAATTATGGATATGAGAAATCTGGCAGGTAAGACAAGCCAAACATCACCTCACTGATCAGTTTACATTAGCAAATACGTGTTCACCCTGTCCTGCATCTATTCCTCACTGCAGAGTGGAACAATGTAGAAGCTAGTTACCCTCTCTGCAGCGCAGGGAGCACTAAGGCATGCTTTGCTGCCAGAACAGCCCATTGTCCAGCCTCAGCCAGAGGCTTGGGTGCTGGAGTCCCCCCCCGCGTACTCCAGGACAGACAGTGGTCCAGGTGGGCGCGCCACCTCCTTCCAGACTGCTCTGACTACATCTGAGGCAGGACTGAAAAAGCCGCTTCCCTGGCTGTGGTGAGTGACTGCAGAGTGCATTACCGTATTCCATCTAAAACAACAGAAGGGGCAGGCTAAAGTGTGCATGAGAACAGCCTCCTCAACAGTGAGGTGAGGTCACTTTAAGACAGCAGTAAAGGCAGCCGGAGTGGAGCAAACATAAATTGTTCAGAGCTGTCTGACATCAGGCTGCTGGAGTAGGACTTGTGCTGTGCAGTGACCTACCCAGGGGATACATGGAGAGGCTTCATTACCACCATCCCCCACCATCCTAACAGATTACCCCTCATCCCTCTGCACAATTATATTACATCCTGCTGTAGAGCTACAGGCTGCACGGGCATCGTCTTTCTATAAGATGATGATACAATGCTGTGACAGGAAATTTCCAGCTTCTGTGTGATTTATGTTCACTGACCGTAAATTGTGTTGCTCACCAGCATTTAAATATTATTTGTTCACTAGCTGGCAGTATAGAAAATGTCTACAGTTCAACTTGCTTACGTTTTCCTCTTTGAATTTAGTTCCCATCAACTACAATCCCACAGTGCCCTTTTATTCTTAAAAAATATATAAAAATATCACATGATTTTCACCCAGGAATTGAACAACAACAACAAAAACCCAACTTGCTACCATGCAGCCCTACAGTGTAAGCAAAAAATCTGCTTCATTATCCAAAATACAGATCGTTTTGTCAGGCAGTGGATGCTTTCGCTAATTTAATTTGATATCGTTACTCAGCACAAACCTCTGCGCTGCACAACTCTTATAGCCTAGTCCAGAGAGGAGAAATGTCCCTCGTGTATATACCAGTGACTGATGTAGATCACGTTCCCGTCTCCTGGAAATATTGAGACTTAACGAGCAAACAGAGCATAAATAAAAAATTTAATAAATAGCTAAATAAATAAAGATTGTATTTTGGATATTTTGTAATGTGCTTGCATTTCTGTGCTAAGAGGAAACCAGTCTTATAGCATCTCTCTTTCACCCTGTCAAAACAACACTCTGGTGGGGAAAGTGTTAAGAGAAGGCATGGCAAACACCCCATCCAAACAGATGATAAGAAACAGTCCTCGCTTAGCTCTTGGCTGCTGTTCATAACCATATCAAGTCAACAGCTGGGGCATTCTCAAAGTGTCAGGGCCAGGTCCAGCTAGCTATTCTTGGTATGATCAGTGACCACCAGATTTCAAAGCGTAACACATCTGAACATTAATACACCCGACATCCAAAATCACTAGATCTGTATCTCACAATCTCAGTGACTTGAGATTACATATAAAAGGCAAGTCCCTGCGTCTGATATACTGTAAGCATTGGCATTAAATAGTATCATCTTATAGGGGTAGCAAAAAGAAGCAGGACATGCAATAGTTAAAGTTGAATCAGTGGGAGGAGACTTTTGTATCCTAGAGGAACGAGCGTGTTTTTAATATTTGTTGATGCATTCAGTTTCACAACCCAGCCGTCCAAACAGAGGGGAATGAGGCAAAGATCAGTGACACAACATCACACACTGTGCCTCATACCAGCTGTCACATTACATCACATGACACGAGCAGCGACTTAAACGCATTCTGCTCCAAATGTGTTTCTCATGACTGCACTGAGACCACATGAAAAATATCTATTATGTTTGCATGTAAACAAAAACAAAGTTTTGAGGATTTAAAAATATTCACAAGCTACTAAAATACATGTATATAAATCATTTTGAAGCCAGTTTCTAGTGCTCATCATGTCAGCTGTACGAGAAGTACGCAGTGCTTAGATGACACCAGGTGGAGCACATCCACTTGTCAGGGTTAAAATTATGGCTAGACTGAGGCTGTCCAGTGAATCAACTTCTCAGATACAAACTGATAATAAATAAATAAATAATGATCACTTAAATTTGATCTTTATAACTTCTCTGTGCTACTGGACACTGGCCTTTCAAACTAAGTGAACCAAAGCGTTTTAGCCATTTTGTGGGAGCATGGGGTAAATGAGGACAAAGAAATGGTGAGAGGCAGTGGTGGGAAAAGCCTGAAAAGTTTGGAGTTGGACACCTGCACCAAACTGACTCCACCCTGAGTAAGGAAAGGCATGACTCCATACTTCATGAACATGCTCCACCTTCTGGCTTTTATTTCTGTGTGGAAGAATTCATACTGCAGATCAGTAAGAACTAGACGATGTTTCCACAAACTAGCAGATAAACTTCAGACATTAACAAAAGTATTGAAAAATGAATTCCAGTGGAAATAATGTGCAGTAAACCACACAAGCTTTTAAAGACGTTATTGCTGTTTTTTTGATTGCTTGGAATGATGAATCATGTTAAAGACAAAAAGGTCTCCTGGACTCGAGTCCCCTGAGGTTTCTCTTGGCCAAAGATGAACTCTGTCGTAACTGCAGTAATGATAAATTTGTCTGGTGTCAAAATCTGGAGTAAGTCAGAAGTAAAAGGAGTTGCTGAAATTAAGGCCAAAGGAAAAACCCACAAAGGTGACAGCGTGCATTACAGCTGAGAGAAGCAGTGGCTTCATGTTCTGAAACTACTGTTAGCTGCAGAGCGCCCTAACTACACCACAACAAACAGAGCTTACAGCACCGGAGTGCTAAATGAAGATTTACAGACACGAACATATCAGTGTCTGACCACTGCAAAACACAAAGTGACCAGGAGAGAACAATCCTACCAGACCAGACTTTTTGCCACTGACGCATAACATATATGATGTAATCAAACAAAGGCACTCCTGAATAAACCCAGAGAGCTGAAACACTGTGTCCTGCAAACAGTACTTCTTCTCTTTGAGAACACATGGATTCAAACAAAGAGACAATTTCACTTACATTATCTACATAGTTTTGCTCTGACAACAACTAAATAAGGCAGTGTGATGGTTGGGTGGAGTACGACTATTAGGATAGATCTGCAAAAGCCCTGCAGTAAGCATAACCATGAGCCTAGAAGCATAAAAGCAAGTTTAAACATACATATTTAAGTGCAAAGTAAGTCATGCTTGGCTACCTGTACAACCTATGAACTCATGTACAACTACACATAAAACAAATGTTTTAAGGGGAGACTTTTGGGCTTCTTCTGGGATGCAGCCACACCTACAACTATTACACACCAAAACAAAAGACAACAGCAGGACTGTTTAATACTGGACAACATCCCAGTATATCTGTGCTCAACCTCTCAAACATTCAGTCCCCGTGCTGTTCCTGGAAACAGTAATGCCATTAAGTTTCCCCTCTGTCAGAACACACGATTTGATGTTACGACACTTGTAGTTATGATTCAAGCACAATGGACTTGTGTATGTGTAGAAAAATTATTAGCTTAATATGAAGAGCAATTTTTTTTTAATGTGCTTACTGGAACGTCAAACTGAACTCACTGCTCAATAACAGTTTCCACTCTGAACAGATGATCATAAGAAACTAACGTGAGCCGAAACAATAACTCACTGAACTTAATGATTGCCATGTCTCAAAACTAACCAAATGTGTGTCATAAAATATACTTTATAAACTGCAAATGCAAGTGTTTTTATGAAATAAATCAATTCTTAACCTCGTTCAACGTTTGCTGCAAGACAATGGAGAGTGCTTCAAATCTACAGTTACTGGCTCTCAGGAGTCCTTTGAGCTGCTGGACGTTCTGGTTTATTCTGTCAACCTCGGTGAGACTCGCTGGCACTGCATCCTGAGGCCTGTTGCTCTGGTTCTGCTGTGATGCTTGCTGTTGGGGGTGTTGTTGGTGGGAGCCAGCTTTGGATTTGTTCTTGTCCACTGTGGGAAAAAAATAAAATAAAATGAGGCTTTCGTGTCGTGACAACCCCGATCATCAACAAACTCCCCTCCATAATCACTGCAGGTGGTCTGACAATACAGTACAAATCATGACACTCATGTCAGGTGCACATTTGCAACAAGGTCCGAGTCAAAGCACTTATGCATGCATCTGTCCAATCAGGCAGTCTGATGAATCCCAGCGCTGCTCCTCTGATGGCCCCGAAGGGAAAAAGGGAAAAAAATAATAAATAAATAAAGATTCACTGAATACAATTAGATTTTAGTCTAGTGCTCTGCAGGCACTGGTCTCCAAGGACGGCTTATTTTAGCAAGGCCAGCGTTGATCAGCCTTAAACATACATCACTGATATGCAACAGCTACCATCAGTCCTACTAATGAACACATTGTTTACTCTAGTATAACAGAGGAACACCTGACTGAAAATTTCACTACACATGCTGTTTTGTGGAGAAAAAAAACCCAACCAACCAACCAACCAACCAACCAAACACACAAGCTCCAACATCAATTGACAATGGACATGTACATACTAATGGACATGTTTCATGTTAGCTCTTAAGAGACAGTTTCATGACATAGTGCTGAAAATAGCCTGGGACATGTCAGGAATCCCAGCTTTAATGACTGGAATATACTGCTACTACATGCAAGAAACATGAAAGTCAGTTAAGTTGACCTTTTGGATACACATTTTTGAATTAAGTCACACTGATCTTGAACGTATGTAACGAATGTAAGAGTGTCATTTTTGAGTCAAATTAAACATTGTGACAGCAACTCATTCATTAATCAGATTTTGGAGGGATGAAAGCGATGCAGTCTTGCTCTGAGAAACTAGAGTTACATAAAAACAGATTCATCATTCTGCAGCCATAAAATGTTGGCGTCATACAGACAGACTTGAGTTTTCAAAGCTCTGTATCCGGATGTGCAGCTTACTTTACGGCTTCCAGAGTAAACTGTTCAGCACGAGCGTCAGGCACAGCCTTTAAGACAAACAAAATGCTCTTGTTCTGCAACAACTACATGTGTTACAACTGTTAAGACATACTGCACCATGGGCGCTGGTTTAGCTCAGTGCGTTGAGCGGGCGACCACATGCCATATGGCTGAGCGCGGTCAGCCTGGGTTTGAGTCCGACCTGCTGCATGTCTTTGCCTTTCTCTCTTTCTCCCTCTCTCTGCCCCCACTTTCCTGTCCTTTCTTCACTGAGGCTATCAAATAGCAAAAAAAAAAAGAAAAAGAAAAAAAAAAAAAGACGACATACTGCATCATTCACGGAAAGATTCTAAATATTTAGATGTTTGGTTAGCAATTGTCACCATCGTGTAGCTGGAATCACAAGACTTGTGATCCTGACTAAGTTATGTTTATAAAAGACTGACGTATGGGACTCAGATGATTCAAGACCAAACATTTTTCCTGAAATAATACATGGAAATATGTAGTTAAAAACACCAGCAGGTTTTCAAATTCCCAAGCTTTTGTTTTCAGTTTTAACGTTTTACAAACCTTCCGTCCATTTGAATTACATTTAACAGACTTCAGTGTCTACACCGTTTCTTTTTTGTAAACAAAGCTAAAACATGAAACACAAGTATTTCAATATGGATTTTGTTCATAGTTTAGATTTTTTTTTTATGTTGTACTAAATTGAAAGTCCTTTTGATTGGAACTACAAGTGTTTTGCAAACCTAGCAGAGGTTTGTTTGAATTACAACGCCCTCTGCTGGCTGGAAACTAGAACAAATAGAGAACCTCTCAACTTCACCAACATGTTATATAAACGTGCTTGTGAGGAAAGGAAAAAGATTATCTACTGTATCATATGCTTCATACATTTACACATTCCAGGCTGTAAAACGGTTTAAGTGAAGCATTCACTTTTCCCCTGTGATGATGACCCAGTGTAACACTAATACAAACTCAAAACATTAATGAAATATTCAAACATTAACAAAAGTATTGTCACGGAGTTACTATTAACCTTTCTATAATGCTTTAAAAGCATCGTGTCACTTTTGCTTTACATAAACACACAAATCTGCACCCACATGACATTTAAATTTCCTTTACATAAGCACATAATCGCCTTCTTTGGCTACTGCTCCATGGCAACAGAGGACTTACAGCTATTCTCATCCAAGTGTCTAAATACAAAATAATGACAAGCTTCTCATTTCATTTCAGACTCAAAGAATAATAACTGTACCACTCTAACTTCTATACTTAAACAGAGAGCTTTAATGACTCCACAGCATTGTGCTCTGCTGGTGTGAGGAGATATCACGTCATAGCACAAAGCATGATGGATGATGAGACCCCTCACAATCAGGGGCTTGTTACAGTTCTTGGCTAACACAGTAAGGGGCACAACTCTAATAGTATGACAGTGAATGAAAATAAGAAAAATGCATGAGCTTTAATACTTGTGAATCAGTGATACAGTAGCAGTTTAGAACTTAAAATAAAGAAATGATACCATTTAATTACAAGAAGGATACAAAATGCTTCCAAAATTGCTTCATAAAACAAATTTATCACATTTGAGAGAGGAAAAAAAAGTACAAGAGCTTTAAGCAAACTTGCAGTTCTACAATTATAACAAGACTCCCATGGAGTCACTTAGACATAAAGAACCAAAATAACCCTGGCACATTTGACTGAAACAAGAGTCATAGAAGTCCCAGTGGGACATCTGGATACATAATCAGTGCTTGAAGATAATATAAACAAACACTGAATGTCAAAGGGAGAGAAACAAACAAACAAACAAACAAACAAACAAAATTACAGTTTTTGGTTAAATTACATACTTCAGCCCAGTGTCACATGTTTTGGAGCCATCTGCATTGCCAATTAGTATATAGCTAAAAATGGATTTCATAAACTAACACCACAGATCTACTTGAAAGGCAAACTGATTGGCTTGAATACAACGGCACAGAAACCGCTCAAAACGTCATAATAACACCGACAACAATATTTAACACCAAAACAACTGACAGACCTGCTTGGAAAACCACAGTGTTCTTCCTGCATCCTGAGAGCAGCTGAATATTTCGGAGTAAACCTTTGGCTGTCAGACGCACGTGGATGTTGGACAACGAGAGCTTCGGAGACCATAACATCTCAAAAACAATGCAAAAGAACCGAAGTCTTCAGCTAACAGTTTGATTTAAAAATCAAAAACCCGTTTCACGATTCAGATGGTTGGTGCTGGCTAAGAACCATGAGCTGTGGTGCCTCTCAGTGCATCATGCCTCAGGTAACAGCAGCACTGATAAGGTCTGGTGGAAAATTATTAAATAAATCAATAAAAAGCAGTAGTAACAGCTACTCCACTGACATGGCCTTGAAAAAAGTGAGGGCACCCAGTTCGGCATGGCAGAGGTCCCAACTCAAAATTTAATTCCCAGCTGTGAACAGTAAAGGGTCAAAGCCGGGCCAGTGGTCGTGGCACAGTCTGAGAGACGTGATAAGGGCGGGGGGGCAAAAATCTCTTAATCCTCTGTAAAGTCAGCCGTCAGCTTTTCACAAAAATGCACAAATCTCCCAAAGCAGAGCAAAGCAGCATCTCCAAGCTGGATGATGGCGGTCCTGTAGTGCTGCCAGGATGCCAGCCAGGGGAGAGAGTAGAGGAGGGTGGGGCTAGGGAGCAGAAAAACGGGTGGGAGGAGCAACCATGAGAACATCAGCCAATGGGAATTTAAAGTTGCCAAGGCATTACTCTCTTTCCCTGTGTCCCTGGCAGTGGGATAGTAATAGATAACAGAAGCTCATGGCAAGGTCAGTATGATGACAAATCAGGTTTAATTTAATGTGTGTTCCAATTTAGCTTCTGCTCAAAGACATAATCCACTGACACCATAAAAGACAGCAAGAGATGAGAAGCCCCAAAATTTCAAGCACTGCGTATGAATCACAGAGAGCAACTCTCAAGTCCAAAGCTGGGTTGACTAATATGCCACACGTTCCTCGCAGCAGTGGAAATATGAAACTGTTAGTCATTAGTAGACAGCACACTACCTTGTCTGCACAATTTGTTTGCCTGGTCCATGTTGTATTTATACTCACATATAGATTTCTTTAAATAGCAGCTAGATCAGTCGATAAGGCATGAGTGAGGACTGCTGTCCTAGGGTTGAGGAGGTCAATTATTAGAGAGGGGCTCAGAGTGGAGCTGCTACTGTTTCATATTGTAAGGAGCCAGCTGAGGTGGCTCAGCTATCTGACAAGGACGCCTCTGGGGCATCATGTTCTGGGCATGTACTACTGGGAAAAGGCCCGGGGGTAGAACCAGGGTACCCTGGACAGATAGCTCTCGGCTGCCCCGGGAACACTTTGGTGTTTCTCCGAATGAGCTGGACGAGGTGGCTGGGAGAGAGGGAGGCATGCCCCCCCACGACTCAGTCCCAGACAAACAGAAGCAATTGGATGGATTGATGGTTTAATAGGTCTATACATTTAGAAAATTAAAACTTCATCTGTTGCTGTTATACTTTAATAGTATATAATGCACTGTTTTTGTTTTGGTCCACCACACTATCACATGGAACAAAACCTACACCATGCTGATGTTTAGTTTAAACTTAGATAATACAAACGAGGACTTTAAAGATTCTGTAAAATACATAAGAATAAAACCAGTCTTACCAGATCCAACCAGCGTTGATCGAGCAAGTTTTGCAGAAGCTGTCTTTAACAGAGGACCAATTATAGAATTTGATGCTCCTTTTCCAGTGGAAGCAGCAGGCTTGTTTACCGTAGACAAAGCTGTTACAAGCAAAAGATCCAGGAGAGAAAAGAGGCTGGAGTTAATCTGACCCATAATGAAGGTGACACACTGCCTGCTGAGTGAATGACAACTGTGAAACAGAAAACAGCTTTTAAAACAAGTTTGAGGAGGAGGAGACAATTTAATTTAATCAAGATTAAACAGTGCTTATATCAAGCATCGTTACCATACTGTACAAACTTTAACAGCTTAGGTCACATTTATCAAGGTCATTAAAAGATAGATAAAAAAGAAAAATCAATGCCCTGTTCAAAAAGTGATCAATGGTCATTCAAAGAAGGCTTAAATTTAATCACATTTTACAATGAAAGACTGATATGTGTGGCGTGTGGTAGTGTGATCCTACTTGGTCCAGTGTTTTTCCCAGAGGTCGAGATGAGCCTTGCTTTCGGTACCACAGATTTGAATGGGGTTGCTTTGTGTGCAACTCCTCCAGAAACTGTTGGAAGCATTACAGACACTATTTAAATACTGCAATGTATGCCATGATGTTCTGAATGTGTCAAACACTGGAAATTCACTGGGAATTAGTATAACAACCTTCAGCATCACTAGTAGTTTGTCAGAAAGTCATTTGAAGCCATTTAGAGACAATAAAGAATATTTTAGTTCTAGCATGTGCAATGTAGAATGTAACAATGTAAATTAATTATTGGAAAAGAGTGTATTATAAGGAATGTTGATGACAAAATGACCAAAACAATAGCAAAAAGAATTGAATCTAAAATTTTTTGCACGCCAAACAAACGGTTATGTCATCCAAATTGATAAGATCCAAAACAGTAAATAATTCGCCATGGCAACCCCACTAATGAGTCAGCTGCTAGTCCAACTTACTTCTCCATAGGTTTCTATCTTTTCCATTAAATGCAGCTAACAAAGGGATGATGCAAAAGCGATAGGATCCAATGAGCAGGCAGGTCAAGAGAGTGAGGTCACAGCTGGATGCTGCACTGCCTTGTGTAAGTAAAGAAGAACTGTTGAAAACATGAGCTGGAAATTCCGTCCAAGTGCAGCTTCGAAGCCCAGTGTAGCCAGCCATTGGTTTTCAATCAGAAACAGAAGAAACGCTCCTTTTAATCCACCTCAGACGGCATCAGTTGTAGTGTATGTCTGCTCTTTCTCCTCCAGGCAACACTGCGTGTGAACTAGAGTGGAATAGGAGCGGTTGCCATGACAACCAACAAGGGGGTCCCCGACTTAGACAAATATATTCTCTCAGCCAATCAGAGAGCTCTATGCCGTTGAGGATTCGGGAAGCTCACATCAAAACATTGCTCCATCTATTCATGACACATCAGTACATTCTGATTAGCTGTTCAGAGCTCCAAAGCAGAAAACCCTTACAATGCAGATCATTTTCCACTGGTTTCCTGGGGTTCCGTTCATTCATTCAGCTTTATGTTTAACGTGTTTCTACATCCTTTCAGAAGAAATCAGAAAAATCTATGTTTAAGATGTCAAGCACCTATAATCATAGCAGAGGTGGACTATTGCAATCAGAGAAAGACTGCCCAAGGGGAAATTCCAATCCTAGCCAGGGCAAAGTAGGTCATCATCCTAGCCACATGTGTCCTTAAAAGCCCTCCAATAAACATCATGGCTAATCCCCGAAAAGAGTTCATAACTGTTTTTATACCTTTATATAACAGCATACAGGCACTATTTCTAGAAATAATATCCTATTTCTAAAAGCGACAGAAAATTCTTATTAATCTCACCTTGTGTATTCCCAGAGCTTTGGGATAGCGCATGCTGAACACTGGTTTGAGTAAGGCTCCTAGAAGGCCCCAAAGTCCTGTGTGGTAGTTTACTAACAGGGGTGGACCGAGGACCTATAACAGAGGGCTGAGTGGGAGTCTGAGGAGGTTGTAGTCCATTGACCTGGGGCTTAATGTTGGCTGCTGAGGCAGATCCCAGGGATGGCTCTCCTATTGCCTGTGCTCTCTGACAGCCTGGGGAAGGAAATGAGGTCAGCAGCATGAACCTCTTTATTAAGGATAAGCTCACTAATACATATAAAGAGTCATGTTCTAGGTATTTTTGATGTGTCAGATCCAGGTAAAGATAAGGATATTTTAAAGTTAAAGCTAAAACCACATTCAATGGCACAGAAACTAGAATGTGAAAGTGTGACTACTTTCAGTTTTAACAGTCACTGAAACATAAGTTTGGGAACTTTGAAATCTTACCAACTCTAAATATTTAAAAAAATCAAACAAACAATCTAACAACAATCCATAAACAAAAATGCTGTAGTTCAATATAAATTATATGTGCTGTGTGTACAGCTGGAACATGACATTTTACTGTGCTAAAGGTCCAACTGGTTTAAATATTGTCCTCCTTTCAAACCATTGCTGACCTCAAAAACTCCCTTTCATTCCCCTACTTTCCAGTTTGCAGACTGCTTCCCATCAGATGAACAGTCTCTCTCCTTTCCTCAGGATTCATTTAACAATAGCACTGAGTAAGCTGTCCATTTGTGACAAACACCTGAATAAGAGACTGGAGTTTAAAACTGATGGCTGAGCCAATACAGACTTTGCTCAATGTCACCCTCTAGTGGAAAGGAAATGCCATGACAACCTAATTCTAGTATGAAAGCACATTGAAAAATAATGAATTTGCAGTTGTTTCTTCTTGAAGTATTGGGTGAATATTATAAATGTTTATAGTCCTGCTTTATCAGTTGGACTACATGCCCAACCATGGTGCTTTGAGCCAAAAGGTTAAAAAGGCCTATTACACAACGCTGTTTACATAACAGAAAAATCCAGTTAAGAAATCCCTACTTTGTCCAAGGCATTGACTATGGCCTCCTGTCTAGTATTTTAATGCATTTATAGGTGAACTTTGCCTTCCTCAAGACAATAAAGTTTAACTTTTAACGTTTCTGAACTGTTGCCACAGACCAAGTTCAACATAACAGGTTTAATCAAGCAAACATGACCCATACCTGTAATGCTTGTCTGCTTGGATTGAGGTTTCCCTACAGCTTTAGGGATCCTGAATTCATTCATCCCCAGGGATCCCAGTCTCTGCCTGGCTGACAAATTGGTTGGTCTGGGACTGGCAGGTGGAGGTTGTGAAAGTGGTGTTCTCCTAGCAAGTCTTGGGGATGGTTGCCAAGGTACACATCTAGTCTTACCATCATCCAAATGAGCTCTTGCTGTCTCTGCCTGAAAAGAGAACAATTCTTCACTTAGTCTGCAAGTCTTGTGCATTTGGCATTTGGCCCTGACACAAATGCACACAAGAAAAAGCCCCCTGTAGCCCCCCCCACACCTCTGACACTCATACATACAGTGGCTTGCGAAAGTATTCTTATATCGTATCATTATTGAACTTTTCCACATTTTGACATATTACAGCCACAAACATGAATCAATTTTATTGGAATTCCAGGTGAAAGACCAATACAAAGTGGTGTACACGTGAGAAGTGGAACGAAAATCATACATGATTCCAAACATTTTTTACAAATAAATAACTGAAAAGTGGGGTGTGCGTAATTATTCAGCCCCCTTTGGTCTGAGTGCAGTCAGTGGCCCATAGACATTGCCTGACGAGTGCTAATGACTAAATAGAGTGCACCTGTGTCTAATCTAATGTCAGTACAAATACAGCTGCTCTGTGACGGCCTCAGAGGTTGTCTAAGAGAATATTGGGAGCAACAACACCATGAAGTCCAAAGAACACAGCAGACAGGTCAGGGATAAAGTTATTGAGAAATTTAAAGCAGGCGTAGGCTACAGAAAGATTTCCCAAGCCTTGAACATCCCACGGAGCACTGTTCAAGCCATCATTCAGAAATGGAAGGAGTATGGCACAACTGTAAACCTACCAAGACAAGGCCGTCCACCTAAACTCACAGGCCGAACAAGGAGAGCGCTGATCAGAAATGCAGCCAAGAGGCCCATGGTGACTCTGGACGAGCTGCAGAGATCTACAGCTCAGGTGGGGGAATCTGTCCATAGGACAACTATTAGTCGTGCACTGCACAAAGTTGGCCTTTATGGAAGAGTGGCAAGAAGAAAGCCATTGTTAAAAGAAAACCATAAGAAGTCCCGTTTGCAGTTTGCCACAAGCCATGTGGGGGACACAGCAAACATGTGGAAGAAGGTGCTCTGGTCAGATGAGACCAAAACGGAACTTTTTGGGCAAAATGCAAAACGCTATGTGTGGCGAAAAACTAACACTGCACATCCCTCTGAACACACCATCCCCACTGTCACATATGGTGGTGGCAGCATCATGCTCTGGGGGTGCTTCTCTTCAGCAGGGACAGGGAAGCTGGTCAGAGTTGATGGGAAGATGGATGGAGCCAAATACAGGGCAATCTTGGAAGAAAACCTCTTGGAGTCTGCAAAAGACTTGAGACTGGGGCGGAGATTCACCTTCCAGCAGGACAACGACCCTAAACATAAAGCCAGGGCAACAATGGAATGGTTTAAAACAAAACATATCCATGTGTTAGAATGGCCCAGTCAAAGTCCAGATCTGAATCCAATCCAGAATCTGTGGCAAGATCTGAAAACTGCTGTTCACAAACGCTGTCCATCTAATCTGACTGAGCTGGAGCTGTTTTGCAAATAAGAATGGGCAAGGATTTCAGTCTGTAGATGTGCAAAGCTGGTACAGACTAGAGGTGGTTTTTATAATCGATTTATCGATTAAAATTGATTCTGGCTTGGATAATGTGAAATCGATTCATTAAAATCCTGAATCGATTTTTTAATATAAATTTATTTTGCCTGAAATGCCAGAATCTCTGGTGAAATCTCACAAAATTTCAACAACCACCAAACAGCTAAGACAGTAAATGAGAGCAGGTACACGGATTCTGCACAAAGACAGAAACACACAGCGCGGATCAGAATCAGTGAGATGTCGCCTTTCTCACCTGACGGCACGGACACGGTCGGGGCTGAAAGCCGACAGCTCGCTGATTCCGATCTGTCGGCGGGTCCGCGCTTTGTGTTCACGCCCTTTTTGCGCTGATTCTAAAGCTGTTAGTTTTATCTCTCTCCAAACAATAGAAATAAAACTGACTGAACCAGCAGCAAAAGAAGATCCAAACTACACTTCACATAAATATCGTCATGAATTTCCTCTGACTTTTACGGTTTTGCTTCCACCACAATAAAAATCACACTTCATGCACAGCTCTCTCTCTCTCTCTCTCTGTACTGTTTTCTGCATTATTCGCTTGCTTGTTATGCACAAATCTACCGTTTACAGCCTGTCGGCCGCTGTTTTTTTCCATTTACATACTTCTGAAAAGAAAACCTAATTTCTGCCGTTCAATACTGAACAAATTTAAACTTTTTAAAATTATGCAAAATGCTTAGCCGTGTCTCTAATAAAACCGCTGTAACGTCAGAGGTAACGTTCATATGTTGATTAATGGTTTTCTTTCGTTTTTGATGTACTGCAGAATATTCTTATAAAATCCCAGGCCAGGAAAACCACCTTCACGTTTTTCTGTTTTTTTAATCTTCAGCTACTTTGACACAAAAGCATCTGCTGTGACGCTCACACCTTTGATAAAGTCTTGCGTGTGTCAGCTTCGTTTTTATAGATACAAAAATATGTAAATGTACTGATCTGAATTATAATATTTCTGACTGTCAAAATTTCCCAGATTCAAATCAAATCGAATTTAATCGAATCGATTCGGGACCTTGTGAATCGGTATCGAATCGATTCTAGAAATCAGTGACGATACCCAGCCCTAGTACAGACGTACCCTAAAAGACTGGCAGCTGTAATTGCAGCAAAAGGTGGTTCTACAAAGCATTGACTCAGGGGGCTGAATAATTACGCACACCCCACTTTTCAGTTATTTATTTGTAAAAAATGTTTGGAATCATGTATGATTTTCGTTCCACTTCTCACGTGTACACCACTTTGTATTGGTCTTTCACCTGGAATTCCAATAAAATTGATTCATGTTTGTGGCTGTAATGTGACAAAATGTGGGAAAGTTCAAGGGGGCCGAATACTTTTGCAAGCCATTGTATTCACCTTCAAAATCAATGCTCCATCTACTCACCACGAGGCTTATTTTCTTGACCTCTCTGGAGGAGTTTTGAGTAGGGCCATTTACGTCCTCAGTCTGTACGGCCTGTTTATTCTTGGAAGAACAGCTCAGGTTCTTTGCTTTGGTTTGTCTCTGGTGGGTGTCAGCTTTAGTAATGTAAAAACTAGGTGAGAACTTTAGAGTTGTTTGCTTCTCCTTAGGTGTCCTGGATGTTGATGACGAACTCTCAGATGAGCAGCGAGGCCGTGTCTTGAAGACAGAAGACTTGTCCCGACCCAAAGATGAGCCTGATCTGGCCACAGCTTTGTTTGACACACCCTTCTTTGGAGTTGGTTTGGGGCCACTTTTACCCGGGGATTTTTCTAGGGATGAGAAGCTGCTCTGGCTGCAAGCGTGCTGTGCAGAGGTTTTGGATACTTGGCTGGAAGAGGGCCCCTCTGTTTGAGAGCTGGGTTTACTGCACTGGCCTGCTGGGGTTTCTCTGCTCTTGCCCTGGCCATCCACAGCAGTATGCTCACATGACTGTGTCACTGTTAATCCCAAATTAGCAGCTCCAGCATCCACTTCTAACTGTCCATCATTAAATATTTTACTGGTGGCAGAATCAGATGTAGTGCTACTTTTTCTCTTGGCAGGAAACGTAACATTTGGGGTTCTTCTCAGGGATTCAGTACGTTTATTCCCCAAATTAACTTCTGATTGTCTATGTTGTGACACAGTACCTGGCACTGAGCTTTGCTGTGGATCTCTTGTTATGACTTTGGATTTTACATGACTGAAGTCAGGTTTGGGAAACCTTTTCATTTCTATTTTCTTAGCTTTTCTTGCTGTAGGTGGCAGTCCTGGGTCTAAACACTGTTTATTAGTGACAGACATTTGCTGCTGTTTAACAGGGTGAAGTCCTGGGCTGCTCACATTTCTAATGAAAGAAGACGAGAGGAGGTCGTTTATCTGGTTCTCAATGTTTTGCACTGGAGTGGAAGTACAAACACCCTCGTCAATTTCCTGCGTATTTGACAGAGTGGACACAAAGGTCTTGCCTTGTTCTGGTGTAAATGCCGCTGAAAATGGGGGCAAAGGTTCTGCTTCAGCACGGGTACAGTTTGCCTCTTTTCCATAGTCTGGAGAGGTTTCACAGATAAACGTCGTGAAAAGCCCCCGTTCATTTCCATTTGGCAAAGCTACAAAACAATTTGATGTTGCCATTTCATTGTCCTCATCGAGGAGCTCCTTGTTGTCTGCCTGAATGAAAGTCGCACCAAGACAAGGATGGCCTGTGTTCTCCTCTGGGACTCTCTCTGCGGGTTTGTTGCAGATGTCTAGAGTAGTGGTCGACAGCAGGTTTAATACAGCAGGTGATTCTGGTCGACGTGCAGCTGGAGAGATGGATGATTCCTCCAGGGAAGAGACTAATAAGAGTGACTGGTCCTCCAGACAGAAACTATTGCTCCTCATTACCATTTCCCCAGAGCTCAGAGAGCAGCAGTCATTCTCATTGGATCCCCTCCAGGATGCCCCACATGAACTTTGAGACATTACAGTATTGTTACTTTCATCCCCTCTGTGCCTAATAAAAGCCTCCACGTCTTCATTGCTCATGAGGCTCAAGTTTTGTTTCCAAAAATTAATGCCATCATTCACAGGTGTGGCAATGAAGGTTTGATTCAAGTTTGGAGTCACACCAAAGAAGACATCCCCATGTGTTAAGGTGGTATTGTAAAGGTTATCCACAGGGGAGCCCTGGCTAAGGCGATGTTCCAGTACGTTAATGTCAGCAGAGCTGCTGGCTCCTCTGACATTCATGTACGAAATACTACTGCTGGAGTCAGGTGACACAGACGTGGATGGGTGAGTCTCAGAGGAAAGGATCAGCTTTATGTCACTGTGAGGTGGAGGAACCATGCTCTCCGGTTGGTCACTGGCCATGTTTAAGGATTCTGATGGGGTTTTTTTTTCCTTGTGTATCCTAAGTGCTGAACAGCTTAGTTATGCCTTCAGCTGGCAGCACTTTAGCCCATTAAAATCTGATGACCAGGGAAGGATTTCTGTAAAAGAGGAGAAAAAGAAAAAGAAACCATTTTGGTGAAAGCAGCACCACAGCCTGTCAATACATTTGTATGTTCAAAGAACAGCATAAAAGCAGCAACATACACTGACCAGTCACTTCATTATGTACACCTGTTTAACTCCTCCATAAAGCAATTATCTATTAAGCCAATCACATGGCAGTAACCCAAGATATTTGACAAATATGCTGAATTTCAACCTGAGCATCAGAGTGGAGATGAAAGGCGATGCAAGTGACTTTTAACGGGACATGATTGTTGGTGCCAACTGTGGCAACAGTCACCCAAATAACTCATTACAACCAAGGTATGCAGAAGAGCAACCCTGAATACACAACTTATTGAACCTTGAAATAGAAAACAACACACGATGCCACTAATGTCAGCTAAGAGCAGGAAACTGAATCTACAGCTCAGCAAAACTGGTGAGCCTGTGTGAACAACCAACCCAAACAATTTGTAATCTTTTCAGTATGATGCATTTTATATTCAAACTGAGAATTGCATGAAAATATCACGGTCAGTGTTGATGTCTCTGTAGAATCATGATTTCAAAAAAGCTTCAATGCAAGGATGGACCAACTTTTAGGAGGAATGTTTTTACGCTGCCGTGGCTCATGTGAGAGTAAAAACATGAATGAACTGTCTCCACAGCTTTGCTATGCACTGCTGTGTTTATCCAAGCAGGCTGGACAGCAGAGCTCGCCAGCCAGCCACAACTACAAAATCCACTGGGGTACAGACCAGAGGAAAAGCAGACATCGGGTCACCAACAACTTGAAAATGCACACACATAAACAGCTTTTAGCATTGCTACTGCTTTTAAGAACAATTAACACTTGGATGTACACAAAGATAAAGTCATACAGTCTACTGGCTACTTTAAAAAAACAACAACAACAACAAAAAAAACCCCTCACTGACTTTGACTGTTTACATTTCGATAAAATTGGATAAATTGTGTTTTAAAGCTTTTTTCTTGTAGGATTTGATTTTTGTTTCCCTCATGTTCATCCTTTTATTGGGAAAACAATGCTAACTTAAGCGCCCGCCACCCATTGTTGGGAAATAGCCTATAAGCCTTTGGCTTATTTGCATATTTTAGTGCCAAGATATTTTGCAGCATTATGAAAACAATCCAGAAAAATGACCCTTTTCTTTCCCTGTGCAAAGACCTGGCTCTTCTTGAAGTATGACGCAACTTGGCAGTCGCGCAGACACCTGCAGATTATACTGATTTTTCTTTTTTTTAATAAAAAATCTCAACAACCTTAAAAAAAAAGTTCAATGTAGTTACATTTATTCAAATAAAGCACTCTTTGAAATGGGAAATCCTATGATGACACAAAAACTGAACTAAAGCTTGAACCCTCAAGAAGCAAAATCACAGCCTATTTCTTTGAAGAAACATGACATTATATTTATTATCCTGCCTCGCCTTTAATATCAGAGCTGAAAAAATTCCAACAGTTTCAGTGAATCTTATCAACATGATCAGTGGTCAAAAACTGGATGAATGTGTTTGTTTAACAGGCAGAGAGAACACACCTTACTGTACATTGCAATCTCTACAATGAAGTATAATACATAGCCCTGACAAGCTGAAGTGCACATTGAACTGTTGAAGTGCACCTTCAAGGCCAATGCTGTAAACTCAATAATGACAAAGAGCAGTTGTTTTGGTTTTTACAAATAAGCCTGGGCATGGTGTATTATGTAAGGTGCTGACAAGCTGACAATGTTTATGGGAAAATAAAACCAAGAGATTCAAGTTACAAGACACTGAGACAGAAATAAGGAACAGTCAAAGAAGGAAGCACAACTGTGTACAAAGATTTAAGGAGAGGTACTGGGCTACAGTGTAAACTAACTTTCAATACCTCCATTTGCATCCTCTCCATCCAGTAAGAAAGAAAATATCTTTAGTTAGCTTTTAAGCTTACTGTATCGCACTGGAAAGCACTTTTTGTAGCTCCATTTGCCTCGTTTTAGCCTTTCACAGACAATCCCATTACTACTTTCCTTCCAAAGTCCAAAATCCAGCCAGCTAAGCAGGCAATTGGGTGAGCGTCTATCCCCATCCTCGTGTTCAGAATCAGCCGTGCATCAGTAACATCACAGTCTGAGTGAGCGTGCCCCCCTCATGCAGTTGTTAGCTTCACTCCTTTCACTCCCTTCCCTGAGGTAATGTGTTTCCGTCCTGTAGGCCTGCTGCAGAAGTGGATCATCAATCCATCTAACCAGCTCCTGTCTCAGACAAACTCAGTAACTTAGCTGCACACTGCTCTGCCTGTGCAAGCATGCCAAGGTCCAGCTAGAGGCGGTGCTCACTGCAGGGTTCATTCCCCAAGTTCACAAAAGGATCAAGTGAGGCAGAGAGCAACACGTTACCTTATCCATGCCGAGGGGAGTGGCCATGGGCTGCCAGACTGACTTGGCATTCACTGTTGCTAAGCAGCCAAAGTCCCTCTTTTATGAGGGAATGGATCAGGCGGCTTTTTTAGCAACGGATAAATGAAAAGTAGAGCAGAATGATGTGAGGCCTAGCAAGAGGAGAAAGTTGCGCTATGAACGTTTTTAACCGTACATCAGTATTGAAATTTGCATTCAAACTCACACAATGATGGCAAAACACAGTTTTCAGTCTGACAACATCATTCTTTGATGGCACAGCCATTTTGACACCTGATCCTGAAATGACAACAGTGATGTGACACCAGAGACTGAGACCCCCAAGACCCAAGCTATTTCTGCTTAATCTATACAAGGCCTGTGACCCGAGACACTGCAGTCCAATCTTGACTTGAGATGTAACTCATGGTATGGAGCACAGTTATTATCCCAGCTCTTGGTTTTAAGAGTCCTACACCTTATAAAATCTGTTGACCTTGACATAAACATGATTGGAGCTTTTTAAAAACAACAAAAAACACTGGTCTTACACAACAATGCAAAAAGTTAAAAGCAGCTTTAAAACACTGCAGATTTCCAGATTGCAACATCAAAACAAGTAGGATAGCCAACCACAAATCCCTGTAAGAGCTGGCAACAGCTACATGGAGTACTTGACCCTGTGTTTTCAGAACCTTTCAGAATCATTCTGCATTGGTATTTGTTAATGAACCCAATGTGTTTGATTAAAGGACATATTTAAGTGTCTCTGTTCTCCTTCAGAGCAATGTAGTGCAAGTTACTGCCTGCAAATTAAATTATACATTTAAAAGTTGGAGTGAGAGGAACAGAACAATGCTTTTCTGTTCATGAAGCCCCTCAGGCACTGCATACAATGCCCCAAATGGCCTTTTCCTGGTTGACTGGATCATATCAGTATCACACAGAGAGTGGTTATGAGTAGCAGGGCCAGCCATCAAAAGCCCAGTCACTGGACTGTCCAACGCTAAAACAGCAAGCTCTGTTCAGGGAAAAAGGCTGGTCACAGACAGCGCAGGGAAACAAGGTTAAACCACTGAGTCTGTGCAGCGTTGCAAGTCTCCTCCCTTCAAAGCAATGATGCAAACAAAATTTTAATAACATTAAGTTCTACATTGTGCCAACTGAAAGCTTATAATAAATTAACTTATTCAGGGGTTATCAAAAATAGAATGAATCCTGCTAGGTGGCATTTAGAGAAGCACTATCATGCCCTGGCCCTTTCACATGTATGGTCATTAGTACAGCAACTTCTGATCAAAACATCTTCGACCCCTGAACCCGACGGATAGAATATCCATTCGTGTGTGAGGCCTCCTCCAGCAGTCACTCAGGTCTAGAATTTCTTCAGGAGTAAACATAGGATGTTGCTACAAATAGCAAAGAAAAAGCTCATTGAAGTCGCTGTGGGGTCTACGGTCTGTTAGCAATTCCCCTCTGACTGTAGCTACAAAATAGTTCAATATATTAACTTCAACGGCTAGCCAAAATGACCAAATAAAGAACGGTTAGCAAACAAGCCGAGGCGTTTAGCGTTAACGTTATTTTCTGGTGAAAACAGGTGTAACTTTCGATACCTTTAATTTTCTAATTAAATATTTACGAAGAAGAAAAACAAAAACTTTCTTACATTCTCTCCACCTTTTAAATCATACTGTAGGCAAGTGAGTTCATAAAGAGTACTTTCACAGAAATGTCAAAACGTGCTAGCTACCTGTCACAGGGGCGAGCAACAGCGACGGGAGCGAGCGTTCAAGGTGCCGGTGGACAATCAGTTCCACGTGCTCGTTTCTCCCCTTTTCACTGTATTTCTGTCGTATAAAACTTCACGGTGTCACGTGTTTCACCGTGCCAGAGTTCAACTATCAACAGGGAGGAGTGATTGAAGAAGAGTTGTTTACATTAACTTTGACCTCTGGGAGACACCGACGGTGAGTTGGCCATATTTCTCACATAATTAGTTGTAAAATAAAAATAAACGTATTCCGTGCATGTGCTATTTACGTAGGGTCAATACACACCGATACATTCAGTTAGCCTTTTTAAAATGAATACATGTCATAACACCTTTTTGTCCTTTCCTGGTTTAGAGGCAAATCACTCAGTTCCATCAGATTTTATTTATTTTAAATGAGGATGTACAATTATTACATAATGATCATCAGCCATATGATGTCAGGAAGCAAATCTATGTACAACATAATATAAAAAGTGCATTTTGTTAACAGAAAGAAAACATGGGCACACTGAACCTCAAAGAGGGAGGTAAAAGGTGAAGGGAAGCCTCAACTCCACAGGCAGAAATCACACTTGCTTTAAAACAACCATTCTTCATCAATCAAATGTACAATATTTATTTTTATGATCATACAGGGTATTTCACAACATTAACCTTAGAAGATACAACTGTGCTAAGTGATAAAACTTATCAGAAAATCTGTACACTGCATCAGTTTAGTCAACGTGTTTAAAGTTCTTCAACAGAGGCCCATACACTACACCGTGAGTCCCTTGTGATACATTTAAAACACGTTACCCACATACTCTATTGGCATCCAAGATTAAACAGGACACTCACAAATCAAACTTTGCTACCTTTGTAGTTAAATCTATATGGATTAATTACACAGGCAGGTGCAGGACAGTATAGTAACTGATACATCAGCTAATCAAGTGCATGAGACAAGATGAATGCACCAGACTAACATAAGACAAGACCATTGTTCCACATCAGTTTTAGGCCACGTGGCTGCTGTCCATTAGTGTGGGTATGAGGTGGGACTCCAGGTCCAGAAGGCATATAAATGTGCGCTGTCAAAGTCGAGGTGAGAAAGGAGGTGGGAGGATGAGGAGAAGCAAATAGTTTTCCAGCTCTTCTGAAGCCAAAGGAGTAAAAAGCAAGGAACGTGGTATTTTCTACTGTGTCCACTGGCAAGCAGAGTTAAACAGGCACTTCTCCCCTTTGTCCCTTTTCCTTCATCTCCCTCTCTTCTGTCCCCGCTCTCCTCTCATTATTTGACACATGAGGGCCAGTTGAGACCTCCACAGGCAGCAGAGACAATAATGTAAATCACCACCTGAAAAAGAGCACAGACAGAGTTCACTTCCTTCACAACTGCTGCACTAAATAAGGCACAGAGAAGCCAAGCTCAATGCACTACTTGTTTTCATCATCTCGGCGTCTGTACTCACAAGGGCAACCAGCACAATGACTAGAGTCAGCTTGAGGTTCTTCATGCACATGGCTCGTGTAAGGTTACGGCTCGTGGTCTTAAATGTGACTGACTGAAGGAGGAGGAGGAAGGAAAAAAATGTAATCAGTAACAATATTTGTTGTTTAATAGACTGCAGTTGCAGTATATACATAATGACAAATGTCATTCATCAGAAAATAAGTAGAAGCAACAGAGCCTAATCAGTTGTAGTTAAACTCACTGCATCAACCAGGTTTTCTGTCTTGTCAATCAGCAGCTCCAGCTTTTCTCCTCTCTGAGCTACCAAGTCTGTAAAAAAATGAATGCAAACAGTGAATTTAGTGTGAATACACATAATACAATACATATGAGTAATTCACTAAACACAGCACATCATGCATTGTAAGTGAGGTGGTCGCTCATGATACAACACTGCACTCATTTAAGGGCGAAAGTCACACCACACACCAGTCACACATTACAGGTTTTATCTAACTTGGTTTATTAGAGTTTAAGTTAAGGTTTTTCCATCTCAGAGCCTTGTTTATTTATTTATTTATGAATAAATACAAAATGAGGAAATTGAAGAGACGCTCACCTATGTTGCGGACCATGATGCCCTTCAGGTCGTCCACTTGCATCTGAGTCTCAGTGACACGATCGGGTCCACGTGGATCTGAGTGGTGTTTCTGCAAAGAAAAGGAACACGTCACACTTCTTCACATCTTCTTCTGTTTCCTTTTTTTTCTTTTAAACCACAGAAATATTAAGACATCACAGAGCTGTCACAGGAAACATTGCTTGGTATGTTCAGGCTTTCATCATACACACCATTTGAGCTGCCAGTGTAGAGGAGAACTCGCTGTTCATGGCGTAAGGTAGGGCTGTTTGTGCTCGTGAGCCATATGTTGTCTGGAAACGCTTCTTCACTTCACTGAGGAAGGTGAATGCACGTGACCTCTCAAAGTCCTTTAGAAGATAAGAGTCAAATAGGTTTATAAGAAGTTGCATATAATCAATTGTGGCTGCCTCAAAACCTATCTCATCTTTAGCAACAGCAGTAATGCTAGGTTTTCTACAATAACACAGGACATGTGTCCATTTCCTACAGTGGCTGGGTGGTTTATATTTATTTTTATACTAATTCAGGTTTTTAAAATACATTCATAACATCTACAAATGGCCTACTGCAAATCCAAACCCCTGACAAAAATATATGACTGTCAAATATATACTTACGTCATCCGTGATGCACAGGTATATGATTCTGTCATGGCAGATGTAATGAAACAGATAGCTAGAAATAAAGCAGAAGGGTTAATCGTTAGATGAGAGGTGTTTTATACAGTAGGGCTGTTTTTCCTACAGTTTTTACAAGGAATGAACTCTGTGGTACTTTATCACATGACACCGCCGTAGGCACAGTCACAAACAGGATGTAAACTGCCAACTGGAGATGACACAGGCCGCACACACGCACACGCCCTTACCTGCCATGGCTGTATGTCAGTTTGTTGTTCTCTGAGGGAATTTTAGCTAAAATCTGCTCAGTAACTTCCAGGAAGTTACCCCCACACCATGCATGCTTGGCAAGAATAGTGGTTCCTCGAGCCACCACAGCAAACAGGATTGCCATGGCAACAGCTGGGTTTTCACCTTTATTACCTCCCTGGAGGTAGAAGGACAAGGAAGGCGAGTTGTTACTGCTGGGCTGGGGGGTAAACCCAAACGATAATGATTAGGGAAGAATAATTCTTGTGAAACAGCCAAAAATAGTTACAGATAACAGGAAGAAGGAAATAAAATGACATGTGAATAGGTGTAACTAAGAAATCCAATTACTGCCATTAGTACGCCCTAGGAAAATGCCCAATCATGAGCAGGCTGTCATGCTAGAGTAAAATGCCAGCTAATACTAGATGAACCAAAATTTGGGAAACAACAAGATAGCTAACACTGTTGTTGACCATTAAACGTACATATCAGCGTCAGAAAGGTAGTTAGCCGCTTGACGCCATGTTGGTTGTTTTTAGCTACCGAGCTAACGTACGTAATAGTCACATAACATCATATTCATTACCTGGATGTCTCAACGACGATTAAAGTGGCTCATTTAGCGCAAATTCCCACATTTAAAGACGTTTCAGCTGCTAGTTGGCTAATCCCTTTCGAGTGACTTCTGCCTGCTAAGCAAATCGTCCAGACCGGAAACACGTTCAAGCGCGTGCCGGGGAGTGTAGTTCGTACCGCATTTCTGGCTCTATGTACTTAACGTCGTTGTTTCCCTTTTGGAACTACATTTTTCTTTTTACCCCCAGTTACATATTACGTAGTTCCATCGTCACGTCTTCGTATAAACGACTTGTTATAGAAGGGGCGCGAATTTCGCCCTGTTAGAGTCTTCCAGGCGACTTGAACGCTAGATAACGCTTTCCCCTGCAGATAGAGATGTGACAAAACTTACCATTGTTAATTGCTCAACAGGTTAGCTTTTATTGAAATAAATATTTATCAGGTAAATATTAAAAATATTAAAAATATTAAAAATATAATATTTGTCAAACGACGCGTTTGACAAATATTCTACCAACCACAGAGCTGCGTCACTTTAAATGAAAATTATTATCTGATAATTTGATAGTGTATGGCTACAATCATACATATGTTACCAAAACATTGAGGTAAATTTCAGTCGTATTGAACTTTCCTTTGCCTGTCAAACCAGATTCAGGGCTAAAGAGCACAGTACTTAACCTTACTCTGTTGACGGATGCGGTGGGAAAGTGAAGCATGGCCGGGGAAGGAGAAAAGAAAGCAGTACTAGAAATGGTAAAAAGCGAAAATCGTGTGTGGTTTGATGGTGTGCGCGGTTGGATGGGTTCGTCTTTATTTTTTCTAGATCGGATTGATTAACCAAAAAAGCGAATGGCAGCGATTTGACCGCCTGTGCGCTCCTCACGTGGGTAGCTACAGTGGCTAGCAGTAAATAAACTTAACCGGCGTTAATCTAACTTAAGTATACGCTAAAATCTGTCTTTTTGAAGCATTACCAGCACCGGAGACAAACAGTAATTTGGAACATGAGGGTACCTACTTGTTTAATTTAGATGCGGATTTTTCTCAGTCCACGGGTACCTAACAGTATCTCCAGTAGGGGGCAGTAGTTAAACAGTGTTCATATCCTATGAAGATAAACGCCATAAGTATTTGGAAAGTGATGCATTTTTCTGAATTTTCCTACCTCAGATGATGTGAAATAAAGATACCAATTAAAAATGAAATATGAAGCTTCAGGTTTAATTCAAGTGGGTTTAAAAGTATTGCTTTAACTACCTTGGAAGGGGATACTATGATAAGAGGGGAAGGACCTCATCATCTTTTGAGCATGGTGAAGACAGTGTTGTTGCATGGGCATGTGTGGATGCCGGTATAACTGGATCATTGGTTTTTATTGATGATGTGAGTGCTGATAGAAGGAGCAGGATGAACTGTGAAGCGTACAGGGAGTACTCTCTGCTCAGATTCAGCCAAAGTGCTTTAGAACTGATAAGACGGTGCTTTCCAGTGCCATAACCCAAAACACAGACAGAAAGGAATCCAAGAGTTTCCTAAAGCAAAGACATGAAATGTTCCTGAATGGTCAAATCAGAGCTCAGCCCAGCAGAGCATGGTTTTCAGTTACTGATGAAGACAAAACTGAAAGCAGAGAGGGCCACAAACAAACAGCAGGTAAAGACGAACGCAGTGAAGGCCTGCATGCCTTCGCAGCTGTAAAAGTGTGGGTTGTCGTATAAAAATGGCTGCAATTCTTTGATGGTTTTCCATAAAGAAAACAAAAACTTGAAAATAATGAAGTTAGTGTTTGTACATTTAAAAAAAGACTCCTAAGAGCTAAAAAGTTCAGGCTTCATATTACTCTAAACAACAAACTATTGTTTCTCCTGTTGAGAGTGGATATCCCTAACATGGACAAGTCAGGCACTTTAAATAAGCTCTAGCTGCTCCAGTGCAGATCTTCACTTTGTGAATGGTGGCCAATCAGATGAAGGCTGGCCTAAAAGAAGGAGGAACGGGGGTAAAATTGTGTGTTGTAGATGTTTGATAAAGTTTATGAGGCCTGAGTTTAAAAAAAGGCCTGGTTTAAAAATGAGAAAATTTTATGTGACCCAAACAAAGAGTCCAGTGAGCAAAATATGGAGCTGGAAAAGTGCACAGTAGGTCCACTTTTGGTGTTAAAACACTTGAATTAAAGCTCCAAGTCACATCTTGATTTTTCTTTTTTTCTCTCTTAAATTTCACATCCACTGTGCTGGCGTACAGAGGCAAAAAAATCAAATAAAATCATGTCCTTTCTCAAATACTCTTGGACCCAACTGTGCATGTAATCAGTGTCTGTTTTTATTTGCATCTGTAACTCTGTATGTTTTGAATATTTTGGAAGTGCATAATGAGCGTGAGCGGCTCGCCCACTCACTAATCTCAGAGGAGGAAGCTGGTGTAATGTTTCTCTTCCATGTTGGCTGTGCGATGTTTAAAGAATGGGCTTTTTTTGCATTCTAGGTCCAGGCCGACGGGGCAGATGAGGGCTGTGTGACTTTTGTGCTGCACGACGAGGACCATACGTTAGGGAACTCCCTCAGATACATGATCATGAAGAAGTGAGCGTTTTTGTGTTGGTTTTTTCCCCCTTTGAACTCAGCATGGTCACCGTCGTGTTTTCTTTTTTCTTTTTATATTTCAAATCGCTTCCCACACATGTGGCTTATTTGACGTTCAAAGTGAAGCTTGATGGCTGTTATCTGTAGTAAGACTCCAGCTAGAAGGGACTTTCCTCGCTTTCCAGCTCATAGACAATTATATGATAATCATTTTATTTTATGACAGTGTTATCAAAAGGAAGCATGTGATTTCTCCCTCTTCCCTGTTTTGGGGGCTCTCTTGTCATCCTGCCAGGAGAGGGTCTGCTAATGTAAAAAAATGTAGTCATTACCAGTCTTTTTTTTTTTTTTTGAGCAAAACTCTGAGAATGCTCGCAAACCTCACCTTCATTTCCCCGCTTTTCTCTTTTGCCAGCGCGGATGTGGAGTTTTGCGGCTACACCATCACCCATCCGTCAGAGAGCAAGATCAACTTTCGCATTCAGACACGAGGTGAGAGACGTCTCTGTTAATACGCACCGCTCCGTCAAGGCTGTGTTTATTGAGAATAAAGGGTTTTGGCCAGTGTTGCAAGGTAAAAAGGCTGATCAGGATATACTGCAAATAATAACACACACGCGCCCTAAGTTTGAGAGCTATAACCACTTGCACGGTTGCAAAAAAAAAAAAAATCTGTCACCCGCTTTCACAAAAGATAAGAGCAGCCCTGTCACATGAAAGGACTCAGCGAGACTGAGAAAACAGCTTGTTTTTGTTGTTGAACCAAGTTTCTGGTTGCCTGGAGGTTTCTTTTTTTCTTCACGGCTTCAATACAGCTAAACCCGATTACCTTCGAGGCACAAGGAGAAATAAAAAAATACTCACTACACTTTTGGGCATCAGATCGGCCTTTGAAATGATCTGTATTTATTTTGGTCGTTAAATTTCTCCACCAAGACCGCAATCACAACGCTGGATTGAGGTCATCCGTGTCAGTTGATAAAAGGGGGCCAGGAGGACCGCAGCATTCTTTTCATTTGTTTTTTAATGCCACATCTTTTTTTGGTTAATCGCTTAGATTATCAAAACAAGATAGTCAAGCGCAGCGACATTAAAAATTGACAGCTTGGTTTCAACAGCAGCCAACAAAAGCAAGCATATTCAGTTAACGATCACTGACACAATCCTGAATTGTTTCTTTTTTTTTTTTGCACTTGCACAGACGCTCATGAGGAACATTCATTTCCCATATCCCGGTTTTGTGTCGCTCTATATTTAGTTTAGCATAAGAAAAAGGGAAATATTCTTTTAACCAGGCCTCAGTTCAGTTTTTCCTTTGTCTTTTTCAGTCGGGCGTTCTATTCATGTCTTAATGTAATTTTATGTAAAGCTGTCCATGTATTAGTTCCCACTTTCACTATTTCTATTCCAGATTTTGGCACACGTACACAGGGGGGAGTAATTATTAAATCTCCAGCTGAATATACAAACTTTTTAACAAAGAAATAAACTGCCTCTAATTTTATGGCAGTTTTATTTAAATGGAAAGACACAGAATATCAACCAAACATCCAGAAAAGAACGCATTACATGAAAGTTATGAGTTGATTTGCTTGTGTTTGAGTGAAAAAATATTTTATCGCCAAGAAAAACGTGACTTGGATCCATCTTCAGTGTTCTGGCTGAGGGAAGGAATTTTATGGTACGTAGCTTCGCCCACTCATTGCAGTGAAGTCGTCCTGTGCCTTTACCAGAAAAACAGCCCCAAATCATAGTTTTTCCACCTCCTTGACTGTGCGGATGGTGTTCTTTGGGTCAAACTCAGCATTTCTCTTCTTTTAAAACACAAGCCAGAGAGTTAGTTGTTTGTTTCATCTGAACGCAGGCGTTTCTCCCAAACCTTCTCTGAATCATTTAAATGTTCACTGGCAAACTAAAGACAGGCCTTCTTGAGCAGGGAGAGCTTGTGGGTGCTGCAAGATTTCAATCCGTTACTACGTAGTGTGTTACCACTTGGTGTACTTGGGGTCTGTGATCCCAGCTGCCATAAGGTCATTGAGAAGCTTTAGTTTGGGGCTTATCCATCGTCTTTCTTGTCCTCACCCATGAGGTAAGATCTTGCATGGAGATTCAAACTGAGGGCGAGTGATGGTCATTTTATATTCTCCATTTGTGAATAATTGCACCTTCTCACCAAGCTTGTTCTTGAGGAGGTTGGAATGGAATAAAATTGAAAATATGTGTTTTATACACGGATTAAGATCAAGACATCTGTAATTGATTGATTGCAGCCAGAATTATGGCTGGGTTGTACCGAGTCAGATTAGGACCGCAGCTAACGATTATTTCAGTAGCCGAGTATTCCTTTGATTAATCCAAATCAAAGGAATCAGTTAAAAATAAATAAACATTTTAAAAATGTTTTCTTTTTTATCTTTAAAGTCACATCCTACACATGTGGCTTATTTGATGTACAAAGGGTATGAGTGAAGCTTGATGGCTGTTATCTGTAGTAAGACTCCAGCTAGAAGGGACTTTCCTCGCTTTCCAGCTCATAGACAATAATATGATAATCATTTTATTTTATGACAGTGTTATCAAACGGAAGCATGTGATTTGTCTCTCTTTAAAACCCCAACAGGTGTTTTAATATGAACTGCTCATTGCTTTTAGTAGTTTAAGTGCAAACTATATCTGTCAAAAATTACACACTGGCTCTCTTAGATTAGCAGGAAGAGTTCTGACAGTATTGTATCACCTGGATGAGCTAGATTTAGTTTGTGTGTGTGTGTGTGTGTGTGTGTGTGCATGTTTACGTGTGCTGGTGAACAAGTGAGTACGTGTGACTGGAATGAGGACAAGCGAGCATGTCAGCAATCTCTGTGACAGCGTTTTAGGGCTTCAACGATTCATCGAGTAACTAGATTCTAAAAAAAAAAATCCTCAACACAGATTTGTTTACTTCAATGCTTCGTTCAATGTGCAACTCTGTAACGATCACATGTCACAGTGTAAACACGAGCGTTTCACCGACTAAAAACAGATGAGTAGTTATAAGGCGCACATCAATAAAAACTGTTGCACAAAGTTGTCCCTGTTGTTTGTGGCGCCGTAGAAGAACACGGCGAAGAACAAAGAAGCAGAGCTGTTACCTAAACGCTGAGCTCAGGCGAAGTGAAAGTTGGCTCTTTTTAATGTATAAAACAGAAATGTTTGTTTCCGTGAAGAAAAAGGAACTTTGTAGCTGCTCCCATCCATGCTTTAAAAATCAAAAATCTACATTAAAGCTACAGAACTTACATTAAAATATGCAGATGAACTGTGAACTTGGTCTGATATGATGTTTAGATCAGGCAGCTTGCTGAAGGCTGACGGCAGCTGTCCTACTTTCTATCACAGCGATACCTGCAGCAAGCAGGGGTGAGTCTAAGGGGGGGCATGGGGTGTACTAGACCATATTTAAGGCTTTAGTAGCATTATTTAGCAGATTAAGATTAATATTACTATATATTATCTTAATATTATATTACATTATTAAATCTTTTTTCCCCGTGCACCCCGTAAAGACTGTTTTCTGCAGCAGGAAATGTTGCATCAAAGCACAGAGCCAACAGCTCTGAGAATGCTGATATGCTCGCCTGACTTCACTGCAGTCACACAAATGCACTGGTTCACTAGCACACTTAAAAGCGATCAATCAATGGAATAATCAATTACTAAAATAACTGACAGCTGCAGAAACCAGACATTCTGATGGTGTAGATGTTAATAATTCATCTTAATCATTATAAACGTTGTCAAATCCAAAAGGCCCAGGCCAATGTCTCAGCGTTTTTGGCCCATGAATGTTTTTACTGGCATTTTTAAAAAAAAATACTGAATACTGATGAAATTTAATTAATATAAAATATCTTAGTGTAATATATTTTCAGATTAATCTAATTCTGCAAAATAATGTTACTAAAACCCTGAAAAAATATGGTGTAGACTTTAGACTGACTCCTGCTTGTTGCAGGTATTGCTGCCATATAAAATAGGATGGCTGTTGTTTTATCAGTCTGTTGAAAAACTGCATTTTTCTTCACACAGGTGCTCCTAGCTCCTACGTTTCTATTGAAGGTCTTTTTTAAATTGCAGATGTGGGCGAACCACTCAGAACATTATTACACATGCAAATCCATTTATAACTTGGATGAAATGTGTGTCTTCAGTATCTCCATTAAAATGAAACTACAATAAAATTAGAGACTGTTTATTTCTTTGGAAGTGAACAAACGTAATAATTCCAGCAGGTCATCAAATGATTATTTTCTCAACTGTGTGCAAATCTGAAACAAGCTTTTTTTTCTTTTTTTTTTAGCTCTTCTTCCTTTAAGGCACGCCTACCTTTAGCTTTCTTCTGATTGGCCGCCCATTACAAACAAAAGAATTAAACGAGGAGAGTTTTTTAAGGTCATGGCAAGAGCTGTGCACCTGAGAAAACCTGACAAAGACTCAAGAGCACAAAACAACTTTCGGCTTACAGCGATTGCTGGTACATAATGAGGTCCGTACCTCATTATTTAGAACATGAGTATCCACCACTGTAAAAGTATATAAAACAGAGAAAAAGGAAAAGCACAGTCAGTCCCCCATATGGTAAATGTCCTACAAGGATCAGGTCATCTGACTGTGGGGGAAATGTCCAGGATTCCTTGGTTTTCTTTGGCCCTCGAGTAGTTCTCGCAAAGCTTCGAGGCGTGTTTGGGCTCGTTATTTCTGCAGCAGAATGAATCTTTCCCCACCGAGATGCCAACCAGAGCGCGTAGCGTGCCTACAAGCCATCGTCGGTGAGGGTGTAGTCAGTTCGTTGGCAGAGTTTCTCTGTAGCGCTCACGATGCGTCACTTGCAAGTGTGGCGTTTATGTCGACACTTGAAATATCAAATTGGGCAAGACAAAACGATCCCACGTTTCAAATGTGGTTAATGTGTGCTTCTTTCTCTTAACAATGCTGGTGACGCTTGTCATTAGTAAATTTGTGCAGAGCGTCCGCTTTTGCGCTCATCATGGGCGCACGATGACTCACAGCGCTAAATGAAACCCAGAGACGAGTGGCTAACAGACTGCCTACATTGTTTGCGGTTGTTTTTGTTCTGTTTGTGCTGTCGGTGGTGGTTTTCGTCAGAAGTATCTGCTATCTGCTTCAGGGGGAATTCCAGCCGCAGAGCCGCTGCGGAGAGGCCTGAACGAGCTCAGCGATGTTTGTCAACATGTTCTCAACACATTTCAGGTAAGCATGTGTGACTGTTCTGTACACAACATGTGTCTTACATAGAAAAATGACCCGGGGTGTGTTCCAGAAAACAGGTTTGATAAACTCTGAGAATCACCTTGAACTCTTTATTCTGAGACAGGAAAGTCTGAGTTTGTGGTTCCAGCACAGCTGGTCAGAATTGGTTTAATCAGCTCTAATTTAAGCGTGTGCGTGGGGAATTTGGGGGGGGGCAGCCATCATCAGTCGAGGGCAGATAACTTGTTTTCACTATTGTGACGGCTCAAGTATAAATGCACGGTCCCTTTGGACCACAGCGATTATCTTGTAAAAACATGGATGGAGATGTCATTCGACATCATCCAGCCAATCATCATTTACGCATCCTAAATTTCCTGTAATAGATGATAGAGCTGGAATCTTGCAGAAATCCCAGCCTACGGTCATGTCTGCATGTTATCTCCTGATTAACTAAATCAGCCACAGTGCCATGAGTGCAATCTACTCTCTAACTTTATTAGTCTAATTTTATTATAAACAAGCATGCACCTGCCTATACTCATATGATTTCTGAAAATAGAACTTCTATCGACTTGTGATTCGGGCACATAAATGACTGAGGAATAAGTGCTTGAGGCCTCGTGTCATGAGCAGTAAATTCCACAGTTATGGAATCATTTCTTTTTTTCCATTTTGATGAGAGAGGAGGCTTCATGTCCAGCTCGGTCTGGGTGGAGCTGCTGCTACTACACACTGAAGCTGTCGCTGAATGTGTCTGCCAGTGATTGGTCAGAACGCGGAGACCTAAATTATACCATTAAAAGCATTTGGAGTGGACAGTACTGGACTGATAAGGCAGCGGTGCAGTGGTTAGTGCTGTCCCCTCACAGCAGCGAGGTCCTGGGTGACCCCGCTGATAGTGACCCGGCTTTTCTTTGTGGAGTTTGCATGGGTTCCTCCAGAGTCCAAAGACATGCATATTAGGCCACTTATAGACTCTATTGGTGTGAATATCACTGTAAATTGTTCCTTGTGTCTTTGTATTGGCTCTACAATAGCCTGCTAACCTGCCAGAGTCTACCCTACGTTTCAGGGTATAGCTAGGATAGGCTCCACTCCCTCCACAACCCCAGATTGGACAATAGGTTGTGAAAATTGATGGATGGAAGCTGGTTATTGGTTGTTGAGCTGTGGAAGTTTCAGCTTGACCTTTTTGGCTACCTGTTGAAACAAATGCACACCGTCACCTTCATTGATTAGTTTGAAGCCAACTGAAGTTATTAAATTCAGACTGAACACCAACTTGTCCAGTTTGTTTTCATGTTCTTTGTTCCTCCACTAGACATAAAAGATTTACTAACGTGTTACGCCCACGCAAACTGGTTTTGGCGATAAAAAATGCACAGTGGTATTAACAAAGACAGCACAGATTGCATGTAAGAGGTGGGACCTCAAATACTTTTATGACTGATCTCTGGGAGTTCCTTTATCAAAGTGCAAAATATAGAGAGGAGAATATTCACACCAAGCGTGCAAACTGCACATGCTGTGTATATTCTGTATATATGGTATTCATTTATTTTGTTTTGCTTATCTTTCTTCAGCACCGATGTGGGACAGCATTTTAATTTTGTTGTACTATTCTAATGAGAAAAAAGATGAAATAACTAAAGGCACAGTCAAATCCATTTTTTCTTTTTTCTTTAAAAAAAAAAATTATTTCAAAGGTTGTTTTTTGGGGGGGTTTTTTGCATTGACTTACCACAGATAAGTAAAAACTACAAAGGCAATTGGTGTGCTAGTCTTGTGTGCTGTGCAGGGAGGATCATCAGCCCGTGTTAGCAGCTGCCAACAATTTCTTCCTACCGCAGGGTCTCTTCCCATCACAGGATTCCCGTGGAGTCCTGTGGAGAAGCTGACCTGGTGCTCTCATTTCTAAACTGGGGAAAGCAACAAGAAGCCAACCTGAATTTCCATGCACGTAACAGGACAGAGAAAGAAACCCTGGGCGTTCTAGCAAACAGTAATTTTAAGTGAAAGGACAGTCAGCTGACTTTAATTAAATGTGACACTCCCACATGCTGCCTGAAATCCACCTCTGACTTGGACGTTCTTTAAATTTGTTCCAGGCAAGAGTTAATGAGTTCAAAGAAAGACAGGAGCAACCCATGGAATGAACGGCGTTTGGCACGAGGGACAGCGGGGGAGTCGGGGACACCAGTTCTGCATCCACACCGTGAAAATGAGTTACCTGGACATTTTTACTTTTTTTCCACGTATTATTTAAATATACATACTGGGGAGCAGGAGGAATGGCAAGTTCTCCGATTCCTGAACACAGTCTGTATCAGTTTCAAACATCTGTGCAGCTTTTGTATTTGTAGTATTTTCAAATTGATTAATGATGATAAATGTGAATAAGTTTTGTGTTTATCATTCCCTGAATGCTGGAATGATGAGTGAAACAAATATAAAACATTAAACTCCTCAAGCAAAGACTTTGATTTTTCTTTTTTAAGCCATGGATTTCGTATTATTATTTTTATTTTTTTCCTTCATAGGGAGACGATTTTCACGGATGTCCAGATCTAAATGTTGTCTCTCCCTAGATTGCTCTCATCTGTCCTTTGAAGCTGTGTTTGACGAATGTCCTTATTAGAAGAAGAATGTGGTGTGAAGGACTGCGCGCAGTGCCAAGAATCGGAGGGGAAATATGAGGGGAGTGAAGTGTGAATAACAAGGTTAAAGTTATTTGAGGTTAATCGCATCTCAGTCACATGTTCAAGCAAGGCGCACTCTTCGAGTATGGAAAAGAGTTTGAGGAAAACAACAACCAGCTGCGACAAAATACATACGCAGTGTGAGAAACAAGGTTTGGAGTAACGCTGTTTCAGGACTGCAGGCATTGTGAGAATGAATTACAATTGTTAGATAATTGCTGTAAATGTCAAAATTTGTCACAAATTTGCTAACATAACCAAAGTACCACAAGTCACCAGAAAAGCATTTGTCAATTTTTGCTAATAAAATCAACTTAAGAGAATGTGTTGTGCCATCTTTTTAAAAGTTGCATGACTGCATGAGCCACATCAAGTACCACTGATGTGACCACCAGAGACCACAGTGTCACTGACATTCAGGGATTTTCAGTATTAATGGAACAAATAGTCACTGGACAACATAAAGTGAGCAGGATCTGAATGAAACTTTTTCCATCTTCAAAGCAAGCAATCAAAGTAATTACCAAAGAGTGACAAAGATACTCTGATTGACAGATGAGCGGTTGGTAAACACGTTAGACCGAAGATATCAAACTTATTGTACACTGTGTGCGTCGTACAGCTCAGAGCTTAAGTAGGACGAACAAATGAAACTTAAAGAAGTTTACGTGCATCTTAAATCCCTGAGATATATAAATATTAAAAAAAGTATTGTAACAGTTGGTCTCAGTTTTTCCTACATGAACAAAAAAATGCTGCTGTAATAAAAAAGAAATAAATTACAAAATTATAGAAAACTTTAAGTTTTGTACATTTAAAGAGAATGTTGGAACCACTAAAAAAGCAAAACAGAAACGGTGAAAAAGCTTTTCTTTTAATTGTTTACCAATTAATTACTGACTGGCAATGAGGGTGGTCTTTCTAAAGTAGGAAAAGCTGAACAATAAATGAAAATACAATTTAAAGTCGAAACTTTATAGCCTCCTTGACATTTTCCAAAGCTTTTTGGTGGCCCAGCGGCTTTGCTAGGCCGATTCTGGTCCCCGGCCTTATGTTTGACAACCTTGAATTAAAGGGTTACTTTGGCAGCTAAAACAAGTGAATTTTGTGTGTGGACATTTCTTTAAAGTTCAAAATTAAGTTGAGTCATTTTAGATCAGATGCACCAAAACGGTCCTAAACCCTGATGGTACCACCATATTTCACACATGGTTCTGCAGATACTGCAATTCACCAAAAACTGATTTCAGTCTCGCCTGCTCATAAAATATTGTTAAAGCAGTATTGTGACTCGTCCATGTGATCTTGAGCAAACTGTGTACGCTGTGTACGCTCTGTCCTTGAAGCCGTTCGCCGTTCTCCTGATGGTGGAGTCATCAACACAAATATTAGCCAAGAAAGAGGGAGAGAGGCCTGCGACTGCTCCTTTGTGACCATGATGACTGTTACATGCTTAGCTGTGGGAATGATCTTTGATTGTCGACCTCTCCTTCACAGTTGAACACCATCTGTCTGACTGATTGGACTTGTGGAGTCCGAATTCTTTGGGGATGGTTTTGTAACCTCTTCCAGCTGCATGAGCATCAACAGCAACTACGATCCACTCCCTCAAATGTGTTTTGTAAAGATCAGCCTTTGATAGATCCCTGTTGTTCCAGTCATGTTGTTGTTGTTGTTCCATTAAAAACACCAAAAACCCACCACCCACGCCCGATTTTCATCCAATGGATTGATAACATGTGTCTCCTAATTCTACCTTCAAATTATCCACTAAATCTAGAAATTCTTAAATTTTTGCCCCAACCAATGTAGGTGTAATTTAGAACATTTTTTTTCTCAATTTCATTAAAATCTTTTAATCTTCAAGGTCATTTTAATGCAGAAATGTAGAAAGACAAGTGCTCAATAACCACTGTAACGTGGGATGAGTAATAGAGAAATAATGCATTGATGCCACTGCTGTGGTTTTCAAAATGATTCAATTCGAAATCCCAGTTTAATGTGCCAGTCATGCACAAATGCAAAATACACGAAACTCATATAATGACAGAGAACCACATGAAACATGGTCACAAACTTTAAATACTGTTTACTTGGACGTGTTTGTTGACAGCAGCACTGGGACACTGAAGCATTGCTAAGAATATATAATTCTCTTAACAAACAATAATTTTGAGTGTTGATGTGGTTTTGTCAGCGTCACGAAGTTTAGAATTGAATAGAAGCAGGATGAAGTTCCAGCCCATACCACGTTTTATGTAAAACATATTGGGACATTCCAAAGTGTCTGGTGTAGGAACTCAGAAAGTCCTATAAAGTGAATATTATTTTTCTGCCCTTAACCTCCTAAGACCCGAACTCTTCCACGGCATGCATTTTTAATTTCTCTTTGATATTTGGTCACATTGGGGCCCGATGAATGTAAAAACAAAGAATTACCAGATTTTTTTTTTTTACCTTATTTTTGTTTTTAAGAAAAATAAGAGCCAAATATGAGGATATTCATTTCAAATTTTGATACAACAGTAGCAGTATCATGTCCTCGTAAGTGGATATCAGGCCCTTCTAGAGCAAAATTCAGTATTTTGGTCTAAATAACCCAAAATGTGATGTCCACACATGTGGATGCCAGGTCCTAGGAGGTTAATCTTTAAATATTTGCCTTAAAGTCCTTGTAAATGTGCCAATAGAGGATTTTATGCTTAAATTCTTTAATTCGGTTGTTCCAGGTATCCAGTGCAGCACCGTCTCCGTTTGACCTCAGGACTCAGCTATGTTGTTTAGTGACAACAGCCAGTTTTGTGAGATTAAAGAGATCTGTAATGTGAACAGATGTTAAAGATCTTTTTCTCAGATTCGGGCTACAGTAAATCACCACAAGACCCGCTTCTTGGAATCAGCTTCTCTATTTGTCGGCCGTAAAGTCGAGACATTTCACAAGTTGTCATTTTATGATCTGTGATATCAAATGCAAACCAAATGCAGCTTCTTCTGAGAAAAAGAAAACATTATGTTTATAATATCACATTTAAGCTTTTACAAGCTGTTATTGACAGAGAAGACAGGTTGTTTTTTTTCACCGTTTTCTACTTTATGTAACATGTTGTAATGTGTCAATTAGTGACTGCATCTCTACTGACCTGTAATGACTCAAACAAAAACCCTCAAACAACACAAGTGCTATAAAATGATATTTATTACTGCATACTAATATAAATGTGATTTCAGACATAAGGGGATATAAACATTTAACTTGATCGTTCAGGTCAAATCACCGACATGTCTCAGCTTGTTGATCCCACTTACAAAGGAAACTTACAAAGTTGTACAATCACTTAGACGCAGCTAAAAGCAGGCTCAAAATGGCAAGAAATAGATTTTAATGAGTCACATACTGCATGATCAGCTGACTTGATAGATGTCCAGGCGTTAAAATGATGAACATATTTCAGTGTGCTCCATTTCAGTCTTCCAAATGACGGCAAACACGTTGTCTGGATTCTCAGAATACGCACATTTCACGATTACTGAGAACAGTAAAACCGTTTCTAACCAAATCTTAGAAACACTGTACTGAAATTAGCACGCTACATAAAATGGGTTCATCCTGGGCTTTTCTTTATCACTGGACTGAGTTATTAATATTGGCACTGTCCCATTTTCTTAAAATGAACTGTAACGTGCAATTATTTCTCCCCAAGTGACAATGTTGTGAATACAGAATGAATGCGTTCCTTCTGATGGGGGAATTTTTATATTAGATTTATATGTAATTATTAAGTGCTGTATTCTCTTTACTTACAGCTACCTTTATCCTTCTCATTGTGAGATGACATTAGATTAGATTTGTCTTCAAAAAGCATTTCGTTTGTTTCTGTTGGCTGGCATATAAAACACAGACACAGGGTAATTAACATGTAATGCACTTGCACATACACAAATGCTGGCAGTGACATTGGTCAGTTACACAGGTGACTTTGTAGGTAGGCTCTACAAAGACTCACCACAGAAGTCTAGACAGACAAATTCATGCAGCTTGGCCCCTCCCCCCACTAGCAGCTGAACGCATCAACAGACTCAGCAAAGCATCTTAAAAAAGACTTATATCCTGTCTTTCTGAGGAAGTTTGAGAGGTCAGTAAAACTCCTGTTTCAGACGCATTAAGTATTACATAGTTATCACAAACATTAACCTGACTGGCATAAATGTTAGCATTAGCCATTTAACTGTTAGCAGCTAACCCACGTTAGCTGTCTGTTATTATTAAGCTAGCAGCTATGGCTAATAATGAAATAATAATGGTAATTTTGGAGATAGTCAGCAAATGTTATAGGTCCTGCCTGTTTGTAAAGTTAATGGACCGTTAATTTAACACAAAGGCACAATTATTTGTGTAAATATTTCTCACTGGCAGCCTACCTCTTCAACTCTGTTCAGCAACAAAAACGTGGGACTAAGTCAGCAGAAGCACAGAAAATGAACAGGGCTGTGGTTCAGTCCTTTGCATGAACCAGCATTGTTCTAATATTTTAAAAGAAGTATGCCTATTTTGTGGTGTTAAAAATTGCGTCGGGTGTCGAGTTTATTCCTGAGTGTCGGAATTCTAGTATAACCCTACTCAGGACATTACAGCCTAACCCTGCTTCGAGTGTCTGACCCAGGGAGACTAATTTACTGTTTAAAAAAATAGATAATAATGATAATAAGAAGAATATGTGTGCTCCTGGTCACACTCCTCGTTCGAAGCTGCAAGCTCTTCCACTGTAATTTCCCGTTTGGTCTCTGGGTCTGAGGACCCAGCTGTCATTCCTAGTAATGATCCTCAACATAAAAGCTGAGTCAGTCTGAAACAAAAGCCGATGGTTGCTCTCTGCACAAGTTACATACAGGTCCATGATGAAATCGCAGGTGGCGACGGGTGTTCAGATTGACCTTGGCAGCTGCCTCATTTAAGTCATGTCTGACCTCAGCTTTTTATGGGCTGTGTTGTGGAACTTTTTAACCTTCCCTTGTTATGTGGAGTTTTAGAATCATTCACTTACACACAGCTTATCCAGCAAATTTCTTTTTCCTTCCAAAAAGCTTTTACATGGCTCAAAAATGTATTACTTAAACAGCTCTCACAAAGCATATTCAGACTAATTTCCAGCCAAAGAAACATTACTGCTCTCCGATAGAGGTGAAATATTTGGCAATAACAACATGTGGACACCTCACGTCAGTAGGTAACACGAGCTCTTCGTGTGTTTTGTGTTGTTTTCTTAGAAAAATAGAAGCTACATTGTAAAATTACTAAGGGTCACAGTTTCCCTCTAGCTTTCCCCGTGAGGTAATAAAGCTTCAACAGGTAGTGTTTTTCAGTGCTTATTCATAGCTACACAAAATACTAAGGCTAAATATGATGGTAAGTTTGCACTCTATATGTAAATAATACTGTACATACATTTACATAGTGGTTTGAATAAACATTCTGTATAAATGCATTTTTAGTGTCACTGAGTTGTCCTCTAGAGAGGCCTCAGCATAGGAATATGAACGTGTTTATGTAGCATTGGTTTCATCAAAGCTTTTGCATTTACTATTGAAGCCTGAGGAGGCACACTTCCATTATTTCATCAGCATTTTGGGGTTGATCTTTGAGTCTTTCAGTCTGCGGCGAGTCCTGTAGAAGTGACTCCAGGTTCCCCTTCTGACTCTGATCTGAAGGCCAGTGTGTCGGCACTGAGACTGCTGTTTGTCCCTGATGGGAACACTGGTGTGTACAGGAGGAGGTGTGCAATTAGTGTGTCTGCATTTATGAAGAGCTTGTGTATTTCTGACTGGAACGGGAGCTGGAGCGGTCTAGTCCGTTACCGTGGCATGAGCCCTTCCAGCGTCCTCCTGAGCCTCGGTCATCCAGGTGAGATGTTCTGTAACACCAGCAACACAGGCAGGACTACGAAACAGCAACACACATATATAAAGTTTAGATTTTTGACAAATAGTTTTTCTAGTAAAGCCGCATTTGTAATTTTATTGCATACCTGGAAACAGTTTTTAAACTTTTGGCTGACAAAGTAGAGGGCAATCGGGTTAATGCAGGAGTTTATGGAGGCCATGTTGATTCCAATGTAATCCATCACTAACAGGAAACTGACAGATAAAAAGGCCAAGGTTTACATGCAAGACTACAGGAAGGTTCAGAATGGAGAACAATGCCACTGGCTATCTACGTGCCTACCTGAGCAGCTCACAGCGGTCGGGGTCATCCTCCTCATAGACTGTTTTCTTCAGAATACGGCTGAGATGAAGGGGCAGCCAGCAGAAAGCAAAAATCAACACCAGGCAGAACACCGTCTTTGCTACTTCCCTCCTCTGCAGCACATGCACACAAAGAAATCAGAGGAACAGTAACTCACCCAGCTCCTGATCTTATTATAATTCACAGGTTACTGTAATGTGTGATGTACAGAAAGAAAGTTTTGCTGTCAATGGTTAGCTGTATTTCACAAACTAGTGTCCACTGTGCCAGTGAATTTAGTCATTAGTTTGAGTGACCAGTACTCTCTGAGAAGAAGTGATTCTTATAAATTGTAGCAGACATCGCCATTGCATAAGCTCATCGGTGTAATGGTTCCCAGCATTGCTGTCATCTGCATCTCTACCTGCTTCATGTGGTCGTTGAGTGCGATGCGCATGCCTTTTTTGCGGCTGAGCATCTCACAGGACATGAGAGTGTAGAAGATTCCCGTGCAGACCAGAGGGAAACAGAAATAGAAGCCAAACAGCCACCAGTCCTTCGCTTCCTTGTAGAACTGGGGGGGAAAAACAAAGGTACTGGAAAAAATAGCATCTATTTTTCAAGATAATGTCATGTTAAAGCTCTAAGAGGCAGGTACAGTGCAACTTTGGTCTAAGTACATAAATCCATTTGTGTCTCATTTGAACTCTGCGTCATCAACATAATCACTGTTTCCCTGACCTGTTGTACGTCTTTGGTGCATTAGCTGCATCTTTGCTAATTTTTGCTAATATGGATAATGTTTGGATAATCGATATTGTTGCTGATATGTCAGCTTGAATATTTACTTTGTTAAACTTCTATGAAATTGCATGTATTATAATTTACAGTACTGTGCAAAAGTCTTGATCCACCCCTCATTTCTATTTTATTTTCCTAGGAAAAGTGGAAATAGGTGAAAACATACATGGAAATACAGCATAGAAGGAAAAATCTCAGTTTGTACAATTCCAACAACCTTGAAAGCCAAAACATGACAGAGCCTCCACGGTGTTTTACAGATGCTACAGACACTGTACATCTCACCTGAACTTTTCCATACATGCTAATGACAACTTTCTTTTTTCTTAAGGACATAATTTTCAGATACGGTTCCTCTGATATAGATAATTGTATACATCTTTCTTTTTTTTAGGCCTGCCACTTCTTTTGTACCAGGACATTTTTTTGGGAAACACATTGATGGTGCAGAATATTATTTTAATGCAAACATTATTTGGCTTTAAAGCTTTGTTGTGTTTTTCTTTTTTGATTCAGCTCAACAAATGCGAACAAATGATGTGGGGGGGTTTTTTTGTGACAGGCTGCAATTAACAAAGTGCCTAACGATACAATTTAAACTGGGTTCTTTGCCAAGTTGTCTGTTATGTGTAGACAACATTGGCTCATCCCTTGAATTATTCATAGATTAACGTTAAGCAGCTTAAAAAATGAAAAAACAAAGGAAAAAAAGATCCTCTAAAAATGTTAAGCATAAGGACCGGACTAAAAGTGCGTGACGATGCAGGCGATGTCCAAACAAAAGAAAAACTTTGAAAGACCTTCAGAAAGCCTGGAGGACTTTAAAAAAATCACAGAAACTCTGACTTCTTGGAAATAAACTATAAAGAAATGAGGAGTGGCTTATGGCGAATAAACAGTACTGTATACTTTGATTCATAGCAATAATCAGCTTAAATCTGACTATTGATCAAAGCTGACATTGTAGGTTTGTAAGATAATACAAATCCTGTCACCGATGACGACACATTAAAAGCCAGCTTCATGCTTTGTTTCCACTGAACTCTGTGGTTCCTTCCTCCAGACTTAAAAGAATCAAAATATCTTTGTGATTTTGATCCTGCTGCTTTATCAATGAACTGTTAAAAAGTAACTTTGACATGATTTGCCTGCAGTGTGTTGTATTGCATTTTTTTGCTTTCACTAATAAGTTACTGGCAGAGCGATAAAAGGAGCCTGATTAAAGAAACACTCTAATTGTATCATTGCTGTCCAGGCGCTTTGCTTTGAAGAGAACCATTCTGTTGACATTTGCACTCGAAAGTAACATCAGGTGCAAGCTGAATAAAATCCAAGGGGTTTATTCCCCCTCAGCCCAATCCTAATAGATCCAAATCAACACGCTGGATAACTTTGACCATGTGTTTGTGGGAAAGTTTAATAATCCCTATCAAACATTTTGAATTGATACATAACTCCTCTCTGCCAAACTGAAGTTGTTTAGATCATATTTCTAAGAAAGATGTAAGTATCCAGCTGTTTGGAGTTTTTCCATGTTGCTGGTATTCATATTTCCTCAGCTAAGGCGGAGGTTCAGACGGCAGACAGATTAAAGGAAAAATCTGAACCTTTGACCCGGCAGCATCAAACATTTGAATCCTGATGGGAGAGGTCACTTCCTCTCCCATCAGCTGCAGCAGTTTCACCTATCTGCAGAGGGGTCGCCGTGTGATTTGATGAGTTTGAAAATTATGTGAGTCACCAATGACGAGGCACACTGAAACTGTTCTAGAAGCACATGGTGGCCTAATTGAGGTACTGTGTGTTGTTTTTCTTCTTTAAACTGCTGCCCTGTCTGTAATTGTTGGCAGGATTTTTCAAAGACTAACAAACTTGATTTTATGAAAGTCAGTGCAAAAGGACAAAGGACAGCTATTTCAGTTTAGTGCAGATCCTGATCACTTCCTTTAAAAAAATACAAAACAGGACAGTGGATTTTCTTTCCCACTTTTGGTGTAGATCACTGATGCCAGACACTGTAAGTGGGACTAATGTGCAGCTGCAAGTTAATGACTATTGACATGAATTTCGAAGCCCACGGGAGGCTTTAATAAGTAAACAGTAGTTCTGTGAGGTATATCCACACTGTTTGAAGAAGGTACCGACATCATTTTAAGCTCTTTCTGCTATAAATTAAGTTCAGCCTGGAATCGAACTCTTGCCACATTCTTGCCAACAAACATTACACACGACTTCTCCGGGCAAACTGATGTTCTGTGATCAACACAAGGAGCTGCTGATGCATTTCTTCGATTTACATCAGCTTAGTTTTTCCATACTGAAGGCAAAATGCTTGAGACATGTTGTTGTTACTACACTTTCATATTTCTCAGGCTATTTATCATATGTTTTGCGAACTGATTGTATATAAATTAAAATGTTATGACACCCTTAGTTTAGCATATCTCAAATTTCTTCTGTTTATAGCAAAACAATAGTCACATTTAATTCAGTTTTATTCATATAGGACCAAATCGCAACAATAGTTGTCTCAAGGATCTTTATATTGTAAGATAAAGATCCTACAATAATACAGAGAAAACTATCCAACAATCACATGACCCCCTATGAGCAAGCACTTGGTGACAGTGGGATGGAAAAACTCCCTTTTAACAGGAAGACACCTCCAGCAGAACCAGGCTCGGGGAGCCATCTGCCGTTACTGGCTGGGGATGAGGGGAGGAAGAGCTTGTATGTTATTTATTGTGTTAAGTGTCCCGCATTTTAATCAGAATGTCATCATTGCCAGTTGTTAGTTAGTTGCCAGTGTTCTTAGAGAATGCTATCAAGCTGACATCCTAAATTAACATAGTGGACAACGTGATCATGTTGCAGAAATAAGAGTATAGGCCAAAATGTAGTTCTGTATTTATTGTAGAAGAGTTTAACAATATCTTGTTAATTTCTGTGCACAATGATGGAAATTAGGTTGCAAAGGACACCTTTTTGCAACAACATCTTATGACCTTAATACGTTTATATAAAAAGTACATGTGCAGTTTTTCTGCCTCATACTGGTGACCTCTACATTGTGATGCTGTAAAGTTTGACTTGACTGTGACAGTCTGGTGGTTACCTTCATAAAGCTTGTGGTCTGTACTGGATGCAACAGGCAAACCCTCAGCTTGGTGCCTCTGTATGGCATCTCCAACATGTCAAATGCGAGCGCCTCGGGAACTGCGAGCACCACAGCAAGCAGCCAGATCAGTGTCACCTCCACAGCTTTCCACAGTGGGATTCCCATCCCTTTCACTCTGCTCCATGACGTCACTGCATGGTAGCTATAAACAGAGACATCCATTAGCTGCTTTTAATACTAACACTTGTCAGTGTCCATGTATGTGTGTGGAGTAGTGGTGTACTCACCGGTCAATACTGAGTGCGCACAAGCTGAGGACGGTGATTCCCACCGATGCTTTCTGGATGAACGGCATCAGCTTACAGACGTACACGCCAAACGGCCAGTCCTCCGCTAACAGCTGCAGGAAAAAGAGACGGAGGGGAGACAGTTTTGTAAATGTAAGAAGTTCACCTGTGTAAACATGCGGGCAGACCTCTTTGAGGTCCATTTAGGGGTCCTTCCTTCCTCGTGTCTTCTTTCATTAATACAGCTTCTAATGCCAAAAGCAACAACAGCATGTTCCTCGTGACTGCCAAGTCCATCTCCCAGGGGTAATAAGTTCTGCTCAGGGTCAGGACAGCGTGTGTAACAACAAATTATGGCCACACATCTGAATATCAGAAGGGACTTTATATTTCTCAGCTGCTCACAGCAATCTGTACTGTTCGCTAATCTATCAGAGGTTGTAAAGCCTTCACACTATAAAGGTTTCTTCATTAAATCATGCTGTTGAAATACATCTTAATAGTCCCACGAAAAAAGTTTCATATATTGTTTTTTGGTTTAACAGCCTGTTGTAGGCTGGGATTGTTTGGCTACACTAAAACCTCTGACCAGTGGATAGTGCAAGTGAATAAAGACATTTCTATGAAAATCATAGCATAACACTTTACATCTGCCTTTTTATGGGTTTGACAATCCCTTGAAGTTTTAGGTAGATAAGGCTGCAACATCAAATCTTGCAAAGCAATAAATAAACCTGATTTGCAAAGAGATACTTTAAAAGTTTTAGGCTATGTAAATTCCCTTAGCTTGAAGTCACACTAAATGAGATGCATCCTCAGCTTTGGTAAACTGAATCAATATTAAGTTTTTACATATTGTGTAAGTTGGCTAAATTGATTAATGAAGACTTTGTCATGCAAAACTTTCACTTGTATTAACAGTGAATTGAATTTTATTCAAAGATATAACTGAATTAGAGACCTGAGAGACAGAGATCACATAAAAGTCACAACCTCCAAAATGAAGCCAGACCAAAAAAAAACAAAAAAAACAATAGAAAAATAAAAATGCAGTTCCTTCCTTGGCCACTTGAGGATGTCTCCCATTGCGAGCCAATCACCACAGACGACCAAGTTATTGTTAGGGGAGGTACATTAACTTAAAGTTGTAAACTATTAAAGTATAGGTAATTTTAATTGTAATTAAATTAAGGCTTTAGTTAGTTTATGCATAATTCTCCACACACGTGTCCACCTGGATTGACAGGTGGGTGTCATTTCATCTCCAGCATGTGGTTGGAGTCATTGTTTGATTAATTTTGCCGATAAGTTCATTTTGTTTTAAGTCTCTTTTTAGCTAGCCAAAATTAGCATCCCATTTATTATCACAGTGAATTATAGCTGTGCCTTGCATGTCCATCTTTTGTGTACAGTCTATGTTCAACAATGAAAAGAATCATAAAGACACATAGAATAAATCTGGTTACCTTGTACACATTGATGGGGATGGCGATGACAATATATAACAGGTCTCCCAGTGCCAAGCTGCCAATGAGTACATTGGGTCCATTCCTCATACATTTGTTCTTATATATGATCCTGAGCAGTGTTGAGTTGCCGATGATTCCCACGACAAAGATCAGACAGGATATGATGGTGTTCACATATTTGAAGGCTTGCTTGATCTCTGTGGGGTTTATGCACATGGGGGGGTGCGAGCTCCGTGGTCGGCCTGGCTGCGAGGGTGGAAGAACAACTGATGCGTTGTTGTTGGCGGGTTCTAGAGCTTCAAGCCCACTTTGGGAGTCACGGACAAACCTGGAGGCTGCAGCCTCCGCAACCATCAGAAGACACAGCAGTGTGATGGCCCTCATCTTCACAGAAGCCTCACCCAAAGGTGCACAGAGGTAAGAAAACACACACTTAAGGCACACACACGCATCCACCCACTGGGCCTTGCTCCAGAGCTGGAAACGTCCGAGTCCAAGTTGTCCTGCAGAGAAAATAGTTCAACCATCAAAACAGAAAACTTGCTGCATGTGTGAAATGAAGACACAAGCCTTCCAGGATGCATGCTGAGGTGAAAACCAGCAACGATAGTGAGTTCACCACTTTGGACTAAAGTATTTCTAACAAATGTTAGGTTCTCAGGGCGCATAAAAAGATATTTATGGTTTGAAAAGGATGAATTCTTATGACGTTTGATTCATCTAGAACGCCAAAAGCATGTCTGTGTTTTTGTTTACCCTATAAAATGTGTACTTGTTGCTAATCCTGTGATTTTTCATCACGGGGTTCACATTTACGGTTCTGTGCAAAATAATTAAAAAAATAACTACTGAATGGATTGTTAAAAAGTTTACTACATGTAATCATGCCCCTCTGAGCATGACCAACATCACCAGGTGCAAATTTAAATTTCTCCTGTGCTTTGGTTTATGATGAAAAAAAATAAAGGAAAAAATTTTGAGGAAATTAAAAATAAAAAAGAAATCTGTTTAACAATCTCAGCGAGCCCTGCGGTATGTTCATGGATTAACTAAGAGCAAAATCATCCCCACACCAATGAGCCAGCTTATTGTGGCTTGAGCCTGATGTCGAAAGTACGCCTTCTAAGTAATTATAACACAAAGCAAACATGTTAAGCATAATCCTGAGTAAACAATTTGCTCTTGAATCAACAGGCGTCTCAATATATTTAACTGAGTACATGTACAAGTATAATAAACACATCATCACAGCAGCGTTTTTGTGCGATGAAAAATAAGCTGTAAAATAAAGGCTGGTGAACAAAAACCGAGCAGGAGGGTTGAAATATTGATGAAAACAGTGTTTGTGTGTGTCCCGTGCGCTCTGACATAGATTCTTTCTTTCACTCATAGAGGACTCTAGCTTGGCTTTCAGCCCTCTCAAGAACCATGCCCCCCCCCCACACACACACACACCCTCAGAATGGCCTGGAGCATGGAGGGATAAATGGGCTGATTGACGAATACAACCGCGTCTATAGAGACACGCTATTGGGGTGAAGACGTACACACACGCTCACACACCACGCCCACACACTCACACACACATGGGTACAATCTTCATCTTGGCGCAGATGTGCAAACCTCTTGACATGATGGTTTGGAAAGGCAACAATTTGTGGACACACAGGGTTACTTTTAAATAATCATGTCAGAATACACTTGCATTTGGAAAATTTTATGCAGATGCACTAAAAGAAGCAACATACGCTTGAGCGCATGCACACACACACACTCGCTCAAAGACAACTGCTATTCATAAATGCATTTGACTGAAAAACACTAGTTGGTTCTGTTCTCACACACAAAGACAGAAAATCACATGGGTCAACTCACACACATATCACAAGAAATCAGTTTTGAAAAATGTGGCCATCGTCCAAACGTATGTCTCGGTCATGTGAATGATGCCTTTGTGTTGTGTAACATGGCAGCTCATTAGGCTATGTTAGAGCAGAATTGTCTGATTTAATTGGAAACCTGAGTTTTAACTGGCCCGATCCTCTTAATCTAATAGATTTGGCTTTAGAGACCATCTCCGACCTTTAGCTCTGCTGGCTCCACATCTGAAGAGGTTGAGAGAGAGGGAGGGGGACAGTTGGCAACCAGCTGAGCAGCAGTGGAAGGGATACTGTGGTGGTCAGATAATGTATGCCTGTGCGTGGGGGCTGAAGGTGGGAGTGCAGAAGTGTTGAAAACTGTGTTTTTAAAAAACAATGAAATGCAGGAAGACACAAGAGGCCAGGACAGGAGAAAACTGACAACTTGATCTACCGTACAGTTTGGAAGGACAATAAAATAGGGAGGAATGCACAGGAAAGGGAGAGCCAGAACAAAAGAGGGGGGTATCTGAGCTACAATGAAGGAGAGGGCAGAAGTCATGAGAGTGACCTCAAAGTAAGAGATGGCAGGAAGATTTTAGGAGGCATTTATCCTCAGCATAAAGTTCCAGGATGTCCATGATGTGAGGAAATTACATCAAACTGTCTTCATTTTCTTGTGATCTTCACATTCGGAATTATCCGAGCAGCACACAATAAATGCGCTTTTATGTGACTGTTGAAAGCAACATGTGGTTTTCATCCCAAGCTGTGGAAAGGAGGTGGCTTCATTTTATCATTAATTTTATAGCGCGGGCCAGATAATTAGTTGGCAATAAAAGTGCAATAATCAGATAAAGCTTCGAATGCCTTTATGACTGAAATGATTCCCTGCGGCAGAATACAGCCGCTGAAAGTTATGCAGTTTTTAAAAAAGTGAGAACAAAGTGCGCATAAACCTGAAAACTGTATTTTTAGACAAAGAACTTGGGAGCTTGTATATCAGAGTAAACAAATCCCGCATAAGTAAAGTTTATGGGAATGTTTGTTGAACTTCGTCCTGCTGTCACTGCTGTTTGGAAGCGCAATGTCTACAATCAAGTCACATCATCACAGTGTCGTTTTACATGGATGTGAGGGGATAAAAAACGATGCTTCCAAATGTTTCCAACTCCACCAAACCTGAATTTAGATAATAGTTAAACAGCCTCCTTTAAAAAAAAAAAAAAATCACTATTAAAGTGTTAAATGTTTCTATGACAGTGCCCTGCAGGATCTCGAGGGTGAAAAGATCCGATAAATCCTGTCTGCATCTAGCAAGAAGCAACAGCTGTTTAAAGCTTTACTCTTTTGATGGTGTTGTGATGCATTCATGCCACACATTTTAAAGACAAAGCCTGCACGCTTGCGGGTTCTGGAAGCGACAAAGGTCGCAGCCTGAGATGAGTTGATGATGCGGTGCACAAGCCGCTCGTTTTCAGCTCTGCGGCTGTACGAAAACTACACGATGATGCAGGAGCATCAGAGGACAGGCTGAAAGTAGGTTAAAGCATTCACCAAGTCCGGCACAAAGGACTGAATGGGGTTCAAAGCAGTAAATATAAAACTCTATGACATGGCAACAAAACATATTTGGCATGCAAAGTGATCATTCTAACAACAAAAACCTGGAGAATGCAGTCGCAGACGCACAAGAGCAGTTAATAAATACACAAAACTGCAGATAGATAGATGGGAGTCTAGTATATAACAAAAAATTGTGATCGCCTCTCCATATTTAAATTGAATCAAATGTTAATTATGAAATTAATACCAGCTTCACTCGACTTACCGGACCGCGCTGTTATGATGTGTTCAAACTCAACGTTTTAGATCAATATTCCTCTGATTGGCCCGATGCTGTTTTTGTGAGTTCCAGGCGTTCAGAGTTCACGCCGTGCTTAGCAGTGCGTAAAACCTCCCCTCCCTGCTCCGCCTGCGCTCTGAGCAGCCTCCCAACAAGTCGGGGGGTTTTAATACCCAAGCCGGGAGGTTGCGAAAGCAGCCAATCAGACACAGCCATCCTTTTCATTGTGTTGTCAGGATGAATGCAGGAAGACTTTTTAAATATATCTTTTCAATACTGCAGATAAAAAGCGTATCGGATTGTTCCAGCTGATAACGCACAAGTAATAAATGTGTAATATATGACCTTTCCTTTGCTGTTTGCTTGTTTTATGGGAATCTTTTTTGCCTTCAGCCGTTCTCCACTGATGAGCCTCTTCAGAATAATCGACTCCATCTCCAGGGGAAAACTGAGGTGGGTTTCACCAAATCTATCTCAGTTATTAAAACACTGCTTCACCTGGACCACCGATGGGAAGCCTCATTCATCCATTCACAAACACACTGATATTTCTTTAAGGTAACATTCAGCCACACACTCACACTCCAATGGTTGTATCAGAGGAAACTTGCCTAAGTTTACTTCCACATGCAGGCTAGAGGAACCAGGGACTGAACCACCAACCTTTTGCCACAGCTGCCCCCGTGAAATCTTTTATGATTTAACTGCTGTAATATGATCATTTCCCCCAAAATGGGTCAAATAAAGCACGTATTATTTATCTTATTGCCCACATGACTGAAAGATTGTTACACATGAAATGAAAATATTCACATGATTTATTCAAATGGAGGAAGTTAGTGTTGTAACTGAGCCCAGCTATTGAGGGGGGGCAGTTGCAACATCGACACATGCACTGTTATAGAAAGGTATCCTATGTTTATGATATGACTGCATGCATGACTCTAATATGGAAACATCTTTAGCGGCTGAAGGATCTGAGGGTTTCACACCTGCCTTTTGCTGTTACTCTAACCTGCAGGTGTGAACTTAACACTTGTTTTTATTGCATGCATTGTTGTTACTTTGATGACTAAGTGCTATTTAGGTATTCAAAAGGTCCAACACACTCATTATCAAACAAACACAGACACACTGTGTGCTTTCATTTTTTTTTTTTTTACAATCTTAGAGAGTTTCACAATTCAAAACATACAATAAAGATAAAATCATTTCCCTTTGTAACAAATGCATGCTTGCACACTTACCCTCTGCATGTGTGAATCCTTCACATCACACACACACACACACACACACACACACACACACACACACACACACGCTTACACAAAACAAAGGACCTTTCTGTGGAGTCTGTTTAATGGCACCCATCCCCTGCTCTATTTTGGGACGCGACTATTCCTGGTGCATCATTATTGTCATTACCACAGCCTCATATTATTAAACCATTAACAGACATTATCACCATTACACACTGCTTAATGCAGCATTGCTCTGCACCTGTGTGTGCTTGAGGAGACGGAGAAACCGAGGAGAGGATGTGTTGTTGTGCTTCTAGAGAATTTGGCCTTGGCAGATGGACACAGGCACTTTTTAAAGCTCTTCCTTCTTCCTCCTCCTCTACCACAGGAAGCAGCCAAACTCTGAACTTGGAAAGCAGCAAATAAGACAGCTCTTCAAGTTGGAGTCTATTTTGTTTTCTACTCAAAAAAGAACAGAGGTTGAAAAAAGGCAATAGAGGAAGACAATGATTGATCTTCATGTGTGAGTTAAGTTTCCATGGCTCCACCTTCAGGCTGATGTCCAGTGGGAGGAACCTGATGAGCATTTGTTGGATATGATGTTTCTTGCTGCACAATAAGCCTCCTGGGGCAAAACTCATCCCCAAACTTGTTAAGACTCTTAAAAACCCCCCAAACCCCTCTTATCATTGCTGAAGCTTTTCTGCTGCTTAATTTCTTTTCACCCATCTGAGCTATTTTTTTTCCTGAAGCCACACAAGTGCACAGTTCATTCGTCTTTCTTCAGCTGTAATGTGATAAATCCAATTTCAACACATCATGTCCCGCTTCCAGAAAAGGCACAAAAAGAATCGTTCTTGTATCTTTCATTTATGCCTGCTCAACCTCTTGAACTCTGGAGTTTCTTAAACTTTGGAAATAAAGCCACACTTCTTCATCATGCCACAACACCATTACTCCATCACTTTGTAAATAAGGTCTTCCCGCAAACTCAGAGATGTTTGACGTCTTTTTGTAATGAATTATGTTAACTGAAAACAAATATCTGTGGGTTTGAACAATGCTTGGTCACCCAACATTAGTTTTTAACAATTGATATCACTGAGTTCATCTGGTTAAAAAACTTAAGGGGCGCTGCATCTAACCTGATGAAACATGGCGAGCCTTATCCAGCAGACAGGACTGTTTTAACCTGGCACCATCTCTTTTTTTCCCCTTTACCACTTATCCGACCTTGACTGTGGTGGGGCTGGAGCTTATCCCAGTTTACCTTTGGGAAAAGGTGGGGTACAAACTGGAAAGGTTGCTAGTCAGGGCTTCTGGCACCACCTCAAATAACATCAAAAACTTAAGAAGACTCTGGAGATTCTTTGTGTCAAATTTTGGCTTTGTATCTGATAAAATGAATGATGAGCACTGCAATATGAAATCCTGCACTGGCAGAAAAATGGATTGAACTTGATGACTGATTACTTTTTTGTTGATCTGAATATCTGAAAGAGAAGTCTTTCTAGGGTGTAGCTAACCTGACAGTTTGCATAATGGGAGAATATGTAAAATTTACTGGTTAACAATACCGGCCAGCACCAGCAGCTCGAATTAATCTCTCCATGTAGGCTCGTCTTTTGACATAAATCCAGAGAGGCCAAGCAGCACGAGCAGTGAATGCATCTTCTTCTTCTAAATGTGAAGACAAATGGAGGCTAAATGTTTCTTTTTGCTAAACTAAGACTTAATATGTGCTTATGAAAACTTACATTATATTTTATTTTGATCTAATTATAAAGCAGACAATATGAAGACAGTAAAAGCAGGGTTTTAGTGGCAATATACATGCATACACCAGCAAGTACTGATAAAATAAAAAGAAACTTCCCAAACCAATGCCATCCATCCTCTGCTCAACAGGGCAACATAAGACAACTGTACATAGATACAAGTTATATAAGAACAAGTTATTCTGATATGTCAACACTTTGTCAAATGCTGGAAGAACCGTCACCTTCAGATGACAGGAAATTGGTTAGGATGCTCAGAAACAACACAGGAACCACCAAGGCTCAAGTCTGGCATGAAATACGAACTCCTGAAACACCAGTGTCACTGTCCACAGTGAAGCATTGTCAGTGAAACATCGCCATAGACTCAGACGGGGCTGAGTAAGAAAGAAGCACCCACTCGAAAATCAACACCTTCAAGGTGAAATGGCTCACATGGACAAGCTATGGTCAGACAAGACAAAGATCAAGCTATTTGGTCACAATGAATGGTTGAACTGGTTTTTATATAGCATGTCTCTTCTTTACTTGAGCACTTGATGTGCTTTAATGACAAGAGGTGTGTTCACAGTAGTAAAGGTGAGGCTTTCAAACCTAAGAAACTGTACCAACTGTCAAGCACGGTGGTGGTACCATCATGCTCTAGAGCTTTCTTGCAGCCAGTGCTAATGCTGCATTGATCAAGGTGGACGAAATAATGAAGAAATTCTTCAACTTCACCTTAAATCAACAGCTTGATGGTTGAAAGTTGGACACAATTAGCCCACTGCTGGGCTAACACATGGAGACAAATAACATTCACATGGCCAATTTAGAATCACACTTAACCCAGCATGCATGACTCTGAATTATGAGGGGCAGCGTGATCTCCCAAAGGAAACCCACAGGGAGAACATGCAAACCCAACACAAAAAGGCTCCAGTCAACCAGGAGGTTTGGATTAGAAGCAGTGTTGCTGTGAGGTGACAACGCTAACCACCGTGCTGCTCAAAAAGGCAAACAACTCATTCTGTTTGCATCTTATTGTGAAGTTTACATCTTATATCCAGTTTTTTCAGCAACCGTGAGAATAGCCTGCAGGACAAAATCATCAGGGGATTGCATGCAGTTTTGCTTTTCCTGTTTCTGCCCACTTGCTACCGTCAGCTTTCACTGGCAATAAGAACATAAAGTACTGCCAAATGCCAGAACTGCTCTTTTTACAACATTGAGCCTTCCTCTACGGATTTCCTCAATTGGTGTGCTGCTGTGATGTAGAACATAGCAACCTTAAAATGCATCCCTCTGGCTCTTGATGTTGTATCATTCAGATGATAAAGGAGAGATATTTTTTGAGTGGTAAGTATTAAAAGTTCTGTTTTACATGCTAATCATTTTTGAAGAGGGGGTGCCTTTTTGAAGGTAGATTGAAATAAAGAGGAAAGCCTAAGAGGAAAGTTCCTTGAACTAGTGGTCAGACTACACTATGTGCTGTAAGTCAGCAGTGCCCAACCCCCGGGTGAGTCGTTTGGTACCGGGTCGTGAGAGTTGAGGCTCGGGTGTGAAATTTATGGTTTTGGGGGGTTTTATCAGTTCTTATTGTTATTTTTTTATATCGTTGTTTATCGTTAAGTCGGTTTCCCTGGGTCTTTTCCCCTGTGTTATGAATGAATCTTCTGTTTTTTTGGTACCAGTACTGGTTTTATTTTGTTGTTATTTTGTTTTATTTTGTTGTATTTATCCGCAACACCTTAAAGGCTGGTCCGTGAAAATATTGTTGGACATAAACGGGTCTGTGGCGCAAGACACTTTATCTGATAACTTTGTTCCTTATAAAGTTATCAGATAAAGTGTCTCATTCCTTGTGTTTCTACACAAAGTAGCTCAATCTGATGAGTTTTGGTAACTTTTACAGAAAGATCTAATTTCTGTGGTTCTTCTCTAAAGGTCCAGAGATTCCAAAAAAATCTATTTTCTTTTCTCAGTATCTTTCACTAAAATGATGCTAAACCCCCAAAACATCTCTGTTCTGCAGGGTTTAGCTGTTTGTCAATGGCAGCCACTGGAGTGGTGACAGGAAATGAGGGAGAACATCATGCTTTAAGGCTTCTTGCCTGGAAGTCCAACTGGCGTCACCAATGCACTGTCTTTGTACTCAAAGAATAGTGAATATTTGGATGCATAATACCCTCCATGTTCTCCAAATGTGTGAACAGGGTACAGTTGGAACTGCGTGTCTTTACTATAGTGCTGACAAAATAATGGTTCATTGTTTACTCTATTCAGCCAAGCTAGCTCCGGATGGATTGGATATTTGTGAGGGGAAACAAAGATTTAGAGCACAGCTGAGCTCAATCTTTCAGTGACCAGACAGACTTAAATCTCAGGGGACAATAGCCACTTATGCTTTGGCTTGATGGAACTGGAACTGTATATGAGTGATGAAGTTGAATAGGTGGAGTTTGGACTCCACAGGAAGATTGCTACATAAGGATGCTGGAAATTAAACAGCATTGTTAGACCTCCTCGCCAGACTTCACTCATCACTGTTGCTAAAGCTGCAAAGAACTCGTGTTGGTCCACTGTCTCAGGATTGCATATTCCTGCCCTTGCATCAAGTCCAAGTTAGCCTTTGTTCAACAGTGCTGTGGTGCAGATAGACTTGGCTGTTTTATGGAAGTACTGGTTTTCCAATATAAGTACAAATCATCCTGAAGATGCAACAATGGACGCTGTGTACAACTGAGAGATGAGTGGGATTTTCAGTTACTCTGGTTTTCACTGTTTTTAAACATTTTGGTTTGAAAAAAAAAATAAAGGGAGGATCCATTCATATAGGAAATTTCCCATGAGTCCCTTTTCTTTGTGGCAGAAGCGTCATTCAAAGCATTTTTCAGATTTCTTTTAGAACAGACCTATGACAAGAATTGCATCATTTTCCTTATTTTGTCCATCATTTTGACATAATAGTGGACACTACAACAACAAATGGAACATTACCCTCAGAAGACAACATTAATGCATAGTGGGATCAAAGGCATGAAGGGAAAAGGAGAGAAGAGGTGCTCAGTGCTTTGTGGACTATCTGGAAACACATTGTCGGGTCTGTTTTCAGGGCTTCTGGAGTAGCCAGTTGATATTTGAGCCAACATTTCAGCTTCTCTCTGGAGGTCATTGTTTTTGCTGCTGGTAAATTTAAAAAAGCTAATAATGAACTAAACCATCAATACCATCAAAAGTACTCAATTACAAGCAAACTGTGAATAGAAACCAAACAAAAACAATCTGCCATTGAAATTGGCATCAGTTGCTTAAAGATTCTCAATATTTAAATACAGAAACTGTTTTACCTTGGGAAGAGCCGAGGCCTATAGCAGTATAATTCAGTGATGGCGAAGGATAAAGGTGATAAATCCTAAGACAAATTGTTACATGGATTGGCTGATCAGTTTGTCTTTGGACTTAAAGATGAGCTTTGGCTCTGAAATAATCCTAAAAATAATGCTTCAGACTGACAGGATCGGGGGATGAGCTGAGCAGAAAGTGCACACAGTCCTGCCAAAGACAGCACCATTAACACTCTAATAGTTTTCTCTTCTGCACGCTGCTGTTTCTGTAGCACGATACCACTTGGCAGGAGAGAGAAGAACAGTAGGGAATATATTAGAGAGAAACCTCTTCATTGAGCTTGGAATTTATTCTTTAATGAAATCCAAACCAGCTCTGTGATTTTGTTTTCTCTCTTACGAATAAAGAAAATATCATTGGATTTCAAATGTACGGAAGACTGAGAAAATTGCAGCGTTACTCAATAGGTGATTTTCCCAAGGATACAACCTGAACGATTTGTCATGAATTTCTTAGAGTGTTGGATGATGAGATCTCTGTGCCAAATATTTACCAGAAAATTATGTTTTACGATAACTGCAGTTTTCCGGTAAGTATTTGAGTAAGGTTGGAAATTGTCATATAGTTGGTGCAGAGGAAAAGCACATCTGGTAGCAATCTGTTTTGCAGCTCTGTATTATGTTTAGTGTATAGCTGAGCCTATGCATGTGTGCATGTGTGTTGGCACGGTTCACTCGTGTCAGCTACATGATATTAGCACTGACGAGAGGGTTATCACAGGGCTATAATGAAAATCCCCCCCTCCCTGCTCTGTCCACACCCGTCTGCTGTAATTTTTCAGAAATGTGCATAAATTTGATTGATGATGTGAGAAATGGAAAAAGGTACCTTACACTGCACCAAGTTCTTTTTTTTTTTTAATTTTTGACAGCCTTTCCAATTAGTAGCTCAGTGATAAACCCAAAGCCACACTATACACACATGTCATAACCCTCCCTCAGCACTGGAACAATTCCCACCAGCCCCTGGCTGGTTCTACCCTTGGGAACAGGAACAGTGACTTCCAGATGACATCAGCATCTAGGAAACCTGCTGCACACATCCAATTTATTATTGAATAAGCAACGTTTGCAGTGCTGGCTTCAGGGCAAAGGGTCTATTTAGCAACAACATAACAGTACGAGATAGCTAGTGTCAGAGTCAGGATAGGTGGGTACTTCCTTTCCGCTAAGGCCCTGTGCAGGAAACGTCTGATACACAAAGACAGCATCAGGGATGGATGCAGACTGATAACTTCAAGGGCTTGAATTTTTCTTGTTCAGTAGTTCTCAGTTTGGAACAATAGCTTGCAGAATAATTTAAACGTGCATGACAGATTTAGAAGTTCTGTAACTGCAAACCTCAATAAGCTCACACGCTGACATGTGAACTTAATAAATCTGACCTTCCCTGATAAGCTTGGTTCCCTTATTGGACTGATTTTTATGGGAAAGATTTGGGATAGGTCTTCTGCAAAAAATCCCCAGCATGTGACTTTTATCCCTGCAAACATGGTTAAAACAGCAACAATATCTTCCCAATTAAAACTGGTCAACTAACCACATTTATTGACAACAGTTTTGGTTACTAAGTAGCTCTGAACATATGTGGAATAGACACCAACAGGTAAAAACAACAGTCTTAAGCCAGTTACATATATCTACATTTTAATTATGCTTCATTTGTTGCACAGTGAACTTTATATGTCCAAACTGTTACAAACTGGCCTCTCTGCCTCTAAGTATCAGCATTATACACCGTGGGAACAATTATTAGCCAAAGTTTATTTGTGAGGGTTAATTTTTTACTATTGATTAACTACAGAGTTCCTGGTCAATCCAAAATGTTAAAGTAAAATCTGAATATCTATGAAAGCAAAAGTGAGGGTTTGGCTTTCCTAGAAGAATAGAAAAAGTGAGAGTAATAAAAAACCTCCCAACAAATTCTAAATCTAACCCCACCTCCACCTTGCTGGCATCTGATTTGAGGCAGAGCTTCGTGCATGTTACTGGTCTAGCCACAGTCCCGTCCATCTGGCCCATGAAGAGTCATTCTCATGTCATCAGTCTATAAAACCTTTGAAAAATCTGTTTTCAGATGTTTCTTGGTCCAGTCTTGATGGTTGGGTTTCAGCCTTTCTTACCTTGGTCGTGTCTCTGAGCACTTTTGCCTTTTCAGAGTCAGTTAAAACTCTTCATTATCTCAGGAAAAGGAACTGCTTGACAATGATGCACATGTTGATATAGGGTGTTGATATCCTAAGAGCACTCCCTCCCTCATTACACAAATACACATGATATGTTTAAATCCAGTTAGCTTTTAGGTTTATACAGCTTGAATTTGGAAAATATACATAAACAACTGCAATAATATCCTGCGATGCAAATGCATAGATGACGATCATTTGGTTTATTAGGATTAGAAGTTAAGAGTACAAGACGCCTGTACCTTAGAGGCTTTTTCTTGGCATTAATGATTCTCCTCTCAGCCTGGACTACTTCATTGTGTTCTAGTAAAGTAATGATTAAAAAAACAAACAAACATAAAGATAATATGAAACAATTCTTGACCATAAATGTTTTTTTTCTTGGAAAGCTCAACAAGGATTTCAAGGAAATGTTGAAGAGATATGTCCGGCAGAAACTGACGTTTACAATCTTTATGCAAATTGCAGATGGTTGAGCAGAAAATGCTCTAATGATTTGAGATTGAGTGACCCAGGTCTCGAAAACAAAAAAAATATGCACATATTAAACAAGATTTTCCGAGTTATAATAAGAGTGCCATCTGGATATGAATATATGAGTATATTATATGATGAATGTTTTGTTCTATTAACAGGAAAGTCCACTGATATTTTTGTTTTTGTGGAACAACTTGTCATAGTTGCTCAGTCCAACATGAAAGTTAAATGAAAAGCGCAATTTCTTCATTTTCATGTTATGACATAGTCTACGTGTTTCATTTTGCAGCATTGTGAAATTGAAGTATATACCATTCAGAATTATTATTAATTATTTTTTCCAGTGTGAAGTTTTCTATTGTTGTGTGCTCAAATATGGAACTTTACAGGACAGCTTGAAGTTGTTTTCATATCTTAACAAGCCAAGTGTCAGACATTTTTTTTTTTGGTATCTGTCCCAATATTATAGGTTCTCCTGCATTTTTATGGTAAGAAAGATCAGTGGAAGTTTCAGGCTTTTGTCTTTAGTAGTTTTTGTGGTATTCATGTTAAAACATTGCCACAGGTTTCAATGTCCAGAAAGTGGGTTCATTGACCAATTTTCAATTTCAAGGTAAAATTTCACAGAAATTATTACACATGTTAAAGCTTTAGTCCATGAAACTTTTAGTCCAATCGGAGATGCTTGAGCAGAAAATGTGCTAAAAAATTGGCTGATTTGAGATGGTTGGGCCCTAATGTGAGCTAAAAATGGGCTCCTGTGAAAACTCCACAGCCAAAGCAAGGATGAACTGCTAGCTGTCACACATAACAAAATTGTCTTGAGTGGACAAGGCTGTTTTCAAATTACTCCATCAGCTAGCATTACTAACCCAGTGATTCATACCATGCAGCTGGATGAATGCTCTCTAGGAACAACTAACGCTCTATCTCTAATGATATCTTAAAAATATATCTTAAAAACAGCAGTTCGATTCTTTATTTCGCTAATGTGCTTTACATGAATTACATGTTCAAAATGTCAGGGCTTGAGCATCATTTTAGCAATCTCAGAGTTTGCTTGCCTTGTGTGTTTGCAAGTAAGTCGTCCAAAAATGAGCAAAAGAATTTTAGGCTTTTAAGAAGTGAAGGTTCTACAGTGAGTCTGTATAGGTTTAAGATGCTAGCATTGTATTAGCATTACAGTGGTCCCTCGCTATAACGTGGTTCACCTTTTGCGGCCTCGCTGTTTCGCGGATTTTTTTTGTGCAATTTTGCATGCCTTTTTTGTTTTTGATTTTGACAGCGCATTGTGTTCTGCGTCCTGATTGGCTGTAAACCATTGTCAATCCATCTCCTCCGTGCCGTGTCTCCTGTACAGTACTGAAATCCATTCTGCTTATCAAATTTACATAAATCCTTGATCGCTAGCAGTGTGACTCTGAAGGTCTGTACTGTATGTTTGTAAGTTTTTCCCCAGCAAACACAACAATGTCGATGTTTTGCACCATCAAAGGCACCTGCAGTAGCAGCCAAAGGCAGAGGATGATGCTAACCATCGCACAAAATGTTGGACTTCTGGACATGCTAAAGGAAGGTAGAAGTTACTGTATTTGTCAGATTATAAGGCACATTAAGCGAAACAAAACAGTCAGATAAGTCAAACTTTACTCAACTCATTCCGTACCATTGATTCATTAATGTTGAATTATCTCACTATTCCCATGTTCTGGACCTGAAAACAGGGTTTGATCTTTGGTTTCATTCTATAATACTGGACTTGTTTTTCTACGAAGGTTTGAACTTTGAGAGTGTTTAAACAAGAGAGTGTGAAAATGTTCATGCCTGTCTGAGAAAAGTGTATAAAGTGTGTTTTGAGAGGTTTAACAGCCTTAAAACATCTATAATAATTGTAAAAAATAAAGCTGGCTACTTTGCGGATTTCACCTATTGCCATTTATTTTTAGAACGAAACTCCCGCGGTAAACGAGGGATCATTGTACTACACTGTTACTATGTGAAGGTTGAACCAGTGGCATCTTCCACTCACTTATCGATGCTCGGCTGTTCATGAAGCTTTAATACATCTTTAGTACAATACACTGACTGGTAGATGTTCAGTTCAGTTCATTTTATTTCAAACATGTGCCTTCACAATCATTACAAAATATCATTCCATTATTTGTTTGAAAAGGAGTAGGCAGAAGTATATACTTATTTGTCCCTACCCCCTCATGTCTGAATGATGTTAACTGTCTTCATACTGCTAGTTCTGGGAAATGCTGAGTGAATAGGAAGATATCATCCAGTACCAAGACTAAACAGAAACTGGACAAGACAGTGAACTAACTGCACTATTTGTATGTTGTAAGCATTTCCACTGTATCCCCTTGAATGAAGATTTTATGCTGAGCGACCTCATATGGGGAGAAAGACAAAAATATAAGGATTTCCATTTGATGTTAAATGTTTATAAGACTTAAATCTCCCATGCAGCATAATGTTTTCTTGATTGCTGCATGAAAGGGGCCACGTTATCAGTATGAGAGATACGTTTTAGGAGGCATGCAACACATATAAAACATAATCATTTACTATTTCTCTCCCCCCTAGTTTTCATAGAGGACATCTGTACTGAGGGGAGAAAAAAATATCCAGACAAATCATTCTCATGTGGTTTAAATGTGGTTTCCAGTTCAAAAACATACCACATGTTCGTTGGTTCGGAGCTTCGGTGTACTGCCTGGTTCTCCTCTAACACCTGTCTTGCCCCCCTCCATCTGAAATACAACATAAGCAGGCTGAATGTCATGCTGCAGTGAGGCCTTTGCTGTCATCTGTCTTCTTCTATCACCCTCTGCTGTGGGTTTCTTGTGGTTTTCAGGAGTTCTGGAAAATCTGACCATAAATCAATCACTGATTTTATTTGTGCCCATGGGGCTGTTAGTCATACTGCAGGGTGATACACCATAACCAGTGGGTAACCCATTTAGCACACATAGACACATGAATGTCTATGTGTCCAGAATTTAGAAGCACAAAATATAGAAAGCCATGTATGCACAAAAACAACCTTTTTTGGTTTTGGGTGGGTGAGTTATGCTAACTTATCTAAGTCTGATCAGTGTCTCATTTTTGTAGAGTCCATGAGTTCAACAGGAAAAAGAGGACTGACATTTACCTCTGATAGCGAGCTTCTGCAATTGCATGTCTGGCTGTGTGGCGCTGAAGTCCACAAACAATTCTGCATTTTCAGTCGAGCTCTTAAGGTGAAGATCCCGAGTCCCTTCTCGGTTCTAGAAGTAAAGTGAGTCAAGATGCTCACTGCTGTTTTAAATATTTTTTCTTGTGATTTTATTAATAAAGAAGTCGAGGCTATGGGTCTGAAGTCATTCTGTAATTTGGGAAGTTTGGCTTTAGTTCAGGAAGCTATTGTGGATTGTTCCCACTGTTTGTGGACCCTGTGCAGTGAAAAGGACAAATATAGGGACTGTTCTGCTCAATAGTCAAGCATTTGGCTACTTATATGATCAAGGATAAGACATATTCCCTGCTAGCTCTAAACACAAGTATTTATTTTAAATACAGAAGCTGTAACTGTTACTTTAGCTAGGATCTTATTAACCTTTTATTATTAGCCATTTCACACACGTGAAACCAGCTAAACGAACTATAATAAAAGTTCAGAAAGGAATAAAGAACCAGACAGATATAACTACTTAATATTGTTTTACCCATTCACCTGAAAACAGCTCACTGAATGCAAATTACAATAAGACAGGTAGTTCTTTACTACCATGTGAATGATGGTAACAACCATTTGGTGCTTCCTTCAGGTCTGTACTGTACAATAGTGTCTCTCATCACCCTGTGTTTGCAGAGATGCATGTATAACAAGTCTGCTGTTCCATCTGTATGAAACAGTGAGTAGTACAGGGCGCTGACTGAAATCTGGGATTGTTATAACATCCTAAAATGGTTTTCATTTGAGTTTTTTTACAAGTTTAATTCTGGTATGCCAAAACCAAAACACTGTAACACTGTGTTACACTGAAGCGATCGAGCATCACATGTACTGAAAACCTGATGGTTTTCTCCAGTGAACATTGATTGAAACTACATAAAATTACCTTTGGAGAGTTTGGAGATAATAAACATCTGAATAGTAATTAAAAATAAAATCTGCAGCACTGTGCAAGTCTTTAGCCACTCCTTATTTCTTTCTATTTGGCCTTCATGGTATCAGACCGTGCCATTTTTAAACATCATCTTCAGTCCAGTCCTTCTGCCTGACCATTTTCAAATGATTCTTTTCTTTTGCTGTTTTTTGTTAAACCATTTAACACTGACCAGTGAATTCAAACACAAAAAGGCACCTAACTCAGAGGGAGGACACAACGCTGTGTCTACAGAACTGAATTTAAAATGTTATCTCTTGGCACTTTGTTACTAACAGCCTGTCACAAAAACACACGTTTTGCTTTCATTTCTTGAGCTGAATATATGAAAAATGCCAAGGATAACACAGTTTGACAGACATGAAATAATATTTTTACACTAACAAGGTGATTCCCAAAGAGCTGGTGATTAGCTGGAAACTTGGCGTGGTGTGCAGTGTGTCCTTTGAGGAAACTGGACTGGTGGAGGAAAAAAGTAGAAATGACAGACCTGAAAACCTATCTACAGCAGATGAGCAGTATCTGAAAGTCATATCCTTAAGAAAAGAACTGACAAAGGACCTGAGAGATGATTCATCTTCTGTTCACCTTATCAGAACTGCTCTCAGTGGAGGGTTGGCTGTCAAGAAGCCATTCTTAAGAAATGTAAACAGGGAGAAAAAACTCATCCATGCCAAATCAACATGAACTAGACTGAAAATTAGTGACAGTCTTATGGATGGATCAGTCCAAATGTTAAAGCTTTGGTTCAAATAATGATCAGTATGTATGGAGGAGGTCAGGAGACGGGTACAGCAAAACACAGTGGAGGCACTGTCATGGTTGGGGCTGCATTTCAGCCGATGGTGTTGGGGAAGTATGAACATAGAAAAGTACTGTCACCTTTCGATCCACCATGCAGTACCATCTGGAAGGAATCTGATTGACAAGAGCTTCATTTTTCAGCATGACAGTGATCCCAAACACTGTAAAAACATACCTGGATAGAAAGACACACTATGGATCACTATCCAAGGCCTGCACAGAGCCCAGATGGCAACATTATTGAAGTAGTGTGGGATCATTTTGATAGAGAACAGAATAACAGAAAGCCAACATCCAAAGGAGAGCTTTAAATGGTATTCAAGAAGCCTGGAGCTACTGAAAGCTTGGCTAGGAGAGTCCAGGCTGTGTTGAAGAATAAAGGTGGCCATAACAAATATTGGTTTTCAAGCGCTTTAGAATTTTGCATACTCTGTTGTTGCCTTAAATACAGTATTTCCATGTATGTTTGGAAACTTTTCAATAAATCACTCCATCTTTTTTCTAATTTTCTAGCAAAATTCCAGACTACTTGCACAGTAGTGTAGTATTTCTTTTGTCCAATTCTAAATTCCTGAAGTGCTAAGGACTTTACCAAACTGACCTCTGAATTGCACACACTGTCTTAGATGTTTGACACCATAATTTTATTTTGTAGATTTGATTCCAGTTGGTTACTGGGGGAATAACATCCCACATTCCTAAAAAGCAGTCGCTGGTTTCTTCACTGAAAAGAAGCATTTTAGAAAAAAACATTCTGACAAGTGCTCATCCTGCATTTGCCACCTCCATAGCAGGTTTAGTAAAGTGTTTTAGCCTTTAAAGAGTAACTCATTTCAAAATTAACCTACTGGCCACCTACACATTGCACCTACAGCAGGTGTTCTGTCATAGAAGCCCACGACAGAGTTCAGTAGTGGCATGCTTTACACTACTCCATCCAATTCTTGGCTTTGTGCTTGGTGATGAAAGGCTCGGCCGTGTAAAGCTATGCCGTTAAACTCCTGGTGTGCACTGTCTGTGCTGATGTTAAAACCACAGGAGGTTTGGAACCCTGCAGTTACTGAATCACCAAAGCGTTGGCAACTTTTGAGAACTATGCGCCTCAGCACTCAGCACCTAGCTCTGTATCTTTATGTGGTTTGCCGCTTTGTGGCTGACTTGGTGTGGTTCCTATTTGACTCTGTCTTGCAGTAGAATCAGTTACATCTGATCGTTCAGGAGGAAAAAGTAGCAGAGACCGAGGTACAGTACATATAATGTGATTTTAACATTTGTTTGCTGCTTTAATTATCTAGCAGAACATAGTGTTAACCTGCTAATTTGCTGTTGAACGCTAGTAGCCTTTAGCCTAGCCTAGCATGGTGTGCTAATCAATAAATAGCTAGTTTTAAAAAATCAGTTAAAGTACTTCATACGGTGGCCTTGAGAGGCCAAACGGACTGCAACTTAAGAAAACACCAGCAATAAGAAAAACGCTGCAAAAGCACAACGGAAATAGGAAAAAACTGATTTCCAAAAGCACAAGGGAAGTGTTTCTGGGGAGACAATAACCCGACGGACCAGTTGTTGGAACCAAAACATGCTAGGTAAGTGTGTTTTAATCTGATGATTCATATAATACTGATACGGATTTTTAGGCTAATAGGTAGGCTAACACACTTACCTCTCATCTTTTCTTTCCTCACAAAACCGATCGATCCTCCACTTCTTTTAAGTGTCTCCCAGCGCAGTTCTCAGAATATTTTGGTTCCTGCAACTGGTCCATCGGTTATTTTCTCCCCAGAAACACTTCCCTTGTGCTTTTGAAAAAATGTTTTTTTTCTAATTCTGTTTTCTTTTTTCCTGTTTCTGTTTTTCCTATTTCCGTTGTGTTTTGTGTGCTTTTGCAGCGTTTTTCTTATTGCTGGTGTTTTCTTAAGTTGCAGTCTGTTTGGCCTCTCAGGGCCACCGTAGCTTCAGCAGTAGGAGTCACTTATAGTAGATTACTTCATCCACCTTAAACTCCTCAGTGAAATTTTAATTTGTAAAGATTTGATCTATTCAGCAGGTGTTACATTTTCTACATTTTTGTTGCTATCTGGTTATAGTATTAAACTTTAAATCAGTGTTGAAGAGCACACCGTGAATGTTAATACTAAATTTTAATCCATAATTCACTGTAATGACAATACATTTGAATCTAAGTAGAACAATTTGCTTATTGTAACGCAAAGTTATTTAAGGGCTAGAAAAAAGCACTGTATATAATGCCTGTACAGTATAGAAAATGTCAAAGACAAGCTATTCAGTTCCTTTCAGGAGTATATGTAAATAGGAAGTGAAATTTACTGCGATACAAGGGTGGGGGCACCACCTAAAATCTTGCCTAGGGTGCCGACGTGGTTAGAGCCGGGGCTGTGTCCTGTACAATGCTCATTTCAGTGAGCTGATTAGAATGACCATTGTTTCACCAATGTTTGTAAAATGTGGCTTAGTGTTTGATTTTATACACCTGTGACAATGGGACTGAAAACTCTTGAAACTAAATATTAAGAGCTGTGGCCCGTCTACTTTTGTCCATATAGTGTGTCTCAATATTTGTTTGCAGTCTGCTTTCAGGGCAGATCGCATTGTTCAGTCAGGCTTGTGCAGCCTTTGGTTTCACGCAGGTAAACAATCCTTCTGAAGTGCAGATGAAAGAACATATTTGCAGATATTCAACAACACTGGCTGTTGTCTGATGACAATTTAGCTTTGTATTAACGTTTTAAAATCCATCAGCTTTTGTGAACAATGACCCGTGGCTGGAAAACAGGAAGTTTTTAGACTTTAGCTACATCGGAAACACTAAAATGTTGCCCAGTGTGCCCAGAGGCTATGTCAGCAGACTAGACAAAGGGGTCTCAGATTGCTAACAAACTACCCAACTGTTTGGTTAGACAACTATCAAAGGTCCTATTAATGTCCAGTGATAACAAGTATGTAACACTTTATATATATGTAGTATCTACAGAAAAATGCTAACTTTGTCCAGCCAGCTTCAGCCTTTTCTTCTGTTTAATTTGGGGAAATTAAACATACCGTATATGTCACTTGGCTATGTTGCTCATCAGATGATGACGTGTCTGTATTGACTCAGAAACAGCATGAGAACGTCATCAACAGGCCATGCGCTCTGCTATAGAGCAGTAGAAGAAGAATCTTTGTTAGTTGGTCTGTCTGTGCCTTCATTGTTTGTGTCTGTCATAGTTTGTCCTCACTGTATCTACTGGATAATGGCTCAGGAACATACAATCTCAAGGCAGTTGCTCAGGTTGCCAGATAGGCAACTCAGAAAGACTGCAATCACTCTCAGACAGACTGGTGAAGGTTTGCAACTAATTAGCATCTAAGTTCTAAACACTGAATTTGAGTAATTGGAATCTTTGTGTATGTAGATGACAGCAGGTTGCTCTGGCTCAGTCTTTGCTGATTCATCAGTTAATTGCATGAGTTTTACATGCAGAGTTTGCATCTAATTGCCAACTTGACTGCATTCTATCACAAACTGGCAGCAAACCGATAGCAGACGGACGCAGTTTTATTGCCACCTTGTCACCATCACATTGCGCCAGAGTATTTGATGACGGACTGTGAGTGGTGGCAGACCTGGTCCCCATCTTTGAAGCAGCCATTTCAGTTCATGGCACACATTTGCAACTATTTTGTTTGTGCTGCAGTTGGACTGTAACACAAGCACCATCACACTGACATTTCTACAGTCGTCATGTGCTTGTGCAAGGGCTGACCTACATGACAAAACACTCTGTTTGGCAGACTGACTAAATCCAAGTTAAAATAACTTGTAGATATATACCACGAGTCCTTTATTTAAAAAATATTATGCGTCATTAAACAGTTAATGTTATGATTAATGAAGAATTGCACAAAATAAAAACATGTAGCATAATAAGGTGACTCTGGCTCTTTTTGAAACACATTTTCAGCAAAAGAATCGAAGCAAAGATGCATTCAGATCTTTTGTCTTCTGGTTGAATGATGGCAGCACTGAAGGCCAGGCCACCCTGGTGTGTTTAAATGTGTTTGCAGCCACCAGCGAGGAATCTTGAGTCTTTGGCCGCCTCCTGTGCTCTTGCATTTGTGGTGTGTTTGTGTACGCATGCAAATCTCGAGGTCACTGATGACAGAGAGGGGCTCACCGCCTCTAATGAAGCTCTCATGCATCCCATTACAGGCTGGCAGACGGCGTAATTGGGGACACAAAGCCTCCAGTTGTTTTTCAACCCGATAAATGTATGTTGTGAATCTGCGGCGAAGCCCTTTTGCAGTGGCTGATTTTCTTAGACTGCTAAAAACGAGGTCAGTGGACAGAAGAGGACAAGAGAGGAAGTCGACTAGCTGGAAAAAACCTCACACCTGCTCACAGCTGAGGGTGATCCAAATCCTGTTTTACATTATTGCACATTTACCCAGAGGCTACACACAGACGCACACATTTTATTTGCACACTCTGAACAGCTCGAGGCTTGTGAAATCTCTTCCACAGCTCCAGCTTTTTTGCATCTGTTTGTGCTGCATGTTTAGGTGCGTTGGTCTCAGAGCAGCCTGATGGGATTTTTAGGTCAGCGAAAGCCAGTAGAATAAAAATTTTGAAATCTCTAACCTGTTTTGGCTTCTAGTACAGCATCTCATCAGAATTTATGTTCTTGCCTCTCAACATGGGTGCTGTGGAGGGGGTTTGGCTGTGCTTACTAACCCAGATGGACATCTGCTTTACATTTTTTTCTCTTTCCTCTGCTCCACTGACTTGAATTTTCTGAAAGCAGCATGAAGCGTCATCGCCATCACCGTGGGTGGAAGAGGAGGAAGACATTAAACCTTTTTTTTGTTTTAAAGTTTATTACGTCCCTCATGTCTTGAATGTAAAATATAAATTTGTTGAAGAACATGCAAACTTTTCTTCATTTCATGAACAATTCCACGAGTTCCCCCTTGAGTTTTGCAGTGGCAACACCAAGCAGAACTAACTTCAAAAACACATCACTGCTGTACGACTTTTATGAAACAGTAAACATGGTAGGTCTTCAAACTTTCAGACTTCCTGTCTCCAAAGATATTGACAAATGCTTAACATGAGCATGTGAGCTCCATAAAACCGGGCAAAAGGTTTCTACCAAAGAGAACTGTTTGGTGTAAACAGATTTGTTTTTTTGTATCATGGATGCAGTGTCGGGGATCAGGATGTGCTGGGTACATTGCTAATTACAAGCTTTGCAACAGCCTACGTAAGCCGGTGTCCCATGTAATAGCAGCGGCAGCTTCAGCTGACTACACATAAACTACTGATTATTCAGATGTGAAATATATACGGCGGTGAAAACAACAAAATCGTTCTCATATTTCAGTGGCTTTCAGTGTTAACTGGCCGTAGGATAAGAGGTGCTGTCTTCAGTTAATTGGAGGAAATGGCTGCCGCATCAATAGGCTGCATTGATGAGGTTGCGGCGTGAGCAAGCGGCACATGCGGGACCATGCCGGCATCATGACTTTGACCCTGAAATCTGCAGGAGAGGCTTCCTGTACACTCGCTGGAGATAACAAGCAGCCCATTGTGTGCATCTGAGTGTGTGATTGTGTGTGTGTGTGTTTTTGTGATGGTAGATGTTGAGGGTCGAGCTCAGCCCTGATGAGGAGACTGTGACCAGGTGCCATGTGATGGGTGGAAGTAAACACAATGGCCACTTGAAAAAGAAAGTAAACAACCTTAACGCTGCATGCTGTCTTCTCCTACTGTAGCAACTCCCTCACCCACCGACAGAGGTGCACGTCTGCTCTGTGGATCTGGAGCAGTATAACACAGCACCACTTCAGGCCCGCGGTGCAGGCCGCCCCTCCCTCAGCCTGGTTCTGATTCAGCCTCCTTTCTACCCTAGAGTATAAAGCACCTTGAAGCAACTGTTGCTGTGATTTGATGCCATGTAAATGGGCCTAATTCAGCGGTCCCCAACCTTTTTTGCACCACGGACCGTTTTAATGTCAGACAATATTTTCACGGACCGGCCTTTAAGGTGTCGCGGATAAATACAACAAAATAAAACGATACGACCAAAACAAAAACTGTGGTGTTTTGTAAATATAATATTAAACACGAATTCACTGTGTAATTGCGTAACTTTAGCAGCGTCCTCCTGAAATGTGCCAACAACATTGAGAGTAACATCCTCCTCTCTGCCCCTTAATGCTCTCGTTGCTATGGTAACACGTAAATATTTCTTTCAAAATAAGACACACAACTACAACACGGGAAAAGACCCAGGGGAACCAAGTTAACGATAAAAACCCTGAAAACCATAAATTTCACACCCGAGCCTCAACTCTCGCGGCCCGGTACCAAACGACTCACGGACCGGTCCGTGGCCCGGGGGTTGGGGACCGCTGGCCTAATTGAATTGAACTGGAAGTCAGATGTGGGTCAGCCAATCAGGAGGATGGCCTTAAAGAGACGGGAACTAAAACGGCTTCAGAAATTGAATGAACTGAGGGATTGGGTACAGTCAATTAAGTCCCGCCCACAGTCTCATTGACCAACAATGACAATCACGTTTAATGAAATCCAAGAAACCCAATATAAATTATTTTAGGGTGTCCACAGTCTGTGCATATGTGTATATGGTAATCACATCAAGACGATCCAGCCTCACTCAGACTCAACTACCAGGTGTACACTGCAAGCATGTATGCTTTGATACAGCAGAGTACACATGGAGATTACACAAACTATAGCAACTATCTGGAAAAGAAAATCTGTGCTGTAAATTATAATCCTTCATCCTGTATTTATTTTTGAGAATGGACTGAATGTTCTCGTGTGGTTTGTTGTGGTGTTCATTTGGAATTTTTCTGCATGGAAAGAAACCAAAGTCTAGTACAAGTTTACTGGCTCGTCAGCAGATTTCGAGTAGAGTAAATAAGCTCAAGGTGTGAACAAGCTCTTAATCGTCCTTTTTCTTTTGTAGACTCTGGGCTGAGCTCTTTGTGTTACCAGGGTCTAGTCTCACAGCCTCACAGGCAGGTGTAAAACATCTGAATTAGTTCTGTATGCGGTAAATAAAATGCAGGAAAAGGTAAAGTAAAATTAAAAGGCATAGTAATGGTTATGTTCCAATACTATACGGACAAAAGTATTGGACAACCTACACACGACAAATTACAGCTGCAGGAGCTTTTACAACATCCACTTCTAAATCCATTAGCATTCATTTGGAATTGGTGCCCCCCTTTGCAGCCACAACAATTTCCACTCTTCTGGGAAGGCTTGTTACAAGATTTTGGAATGTGTCTGTTGGAATTTTTGCCCATTCATCCAGAAGAGCATGAGGTCAGGGCTTTTTGTGGTTCAGTCAAGTTCTTTCACACCAAACGCATACAACCCATGCCTTTATGGACCACGCTTTGTGCACTGGTGCACAGTCATGCTGAAACAGAAAGGGCCTTCCTCAAACTGTTCCCGCAAAGCTGGAAACATGGAATTGTCCAAAATGAGCTGAAGGATTTGGATTTCCCTTCATTCCCTTCATGGATTTCCCTGCAGAGTGCAGCCAGGCAGGTAATATTCTTGTTGCATTTACTAAACTCAGACTTGTCCATCATACTTTGCAAACAGAGAAGTGTGTTTGATCACTCAACAGAAGACATTTTCACCGCTCCAGAGTCCAGTGGTGGCTCCAGCCAATGCCCGGCATTGTGCCTGGCTTGCATGCAGCTGCTTGCCCATGGAAAACCATACCATGAAGCTCCTGGCCCAAAGTTTTTCCCCAATGTTAATGCCAGAGGAGGACTGGAAGTCTATAATTACTTTTAAACACTATCCACTATGACTTATTGTGGTTAAATAAATTATGTAATTTTTTATAGCGTACATGTCATTATTCACAAAGTGCAAATTTTATTGCTTGTTGCTTTTTTCCCTAATAGTCTGATCAGCCTAAAAACATATATATAAATATAAATTAATGAGAAAATCCATTTATTTAATTAGCCTGCATGTAGCTTATTTTCCATAGCGACCTTTTAGTTCAAAATTGTATAGACAAAGCTTCAGATGTGATAAAGTCATTAATAAATACTCCAGTAAAAGTTGAAGACAGTTATTGATTCAGCTTCTTTACTCAAGTAAAAGTAAAAAAGTATTGGCTATAAAATGTAGTCAAAGTAAGACAGTAAAACGCAGCTCTTTGGAGGACGTTACCACCAGCTATTTTAGAGCAAAGCTAACTGAGCTGTAGTAGTGGAGAGGTTAAAGTGGATTCAACAGGCGGGAGAACCTTTAAATCCATCACAGAACAACAAGCTAACCTGTTTATCCTGCACTAACCTGCAGAGTATTTTCATGCAGCCTTTTGTTGTGTATGGTGCTGTGGTAGAACTGTGAATAACAACAAATCAAAGAATATAATTTAAACCAGAGTTACACATAACGTGACACCTTTAAATAACACAGTTACTCTACCTCAGTTTTTTTTCCAGCAATATGAAAAAACATAATGTCGCCTGTACAGTCCTAATATCTGATTTAAAAACATGAAGACTTACATGTTGAAGACTTACATGTAAGCTTTAAATGAGCAGTCCATCCATCCGTCCACCTTCTTCTGCTTATCCAGGGCCGGGTCGCGGGAGCAACAGCCCAAGCAGAGAAGCCCAGACCCCCCCTCTCCCCAGCCACCCCCTCCAGCTTATCCAGGGAACACCAAGGCGTTCCCAGGCCAACCGAAAGATATAATCTCTCCAACGTGTCCTGGGTCTGCCCCGGAACACCTCACCCAGGAGGTGCCCAGGAGGCATCCTTGTCTGATGCCCGAACCACCTCAGCTGGCTCCTTTCGATGTGGAGGAGCAGCGGCTCTACTCTGAGCCCCTCCCGGATGGCCGAACTTCTCACCTTATCTCTAAGGGAGAGGCCAGCCACCCTTCGGAGGAAGCCCATTTCCGCCGCTTGTATCCTCAGTCTAGTTCTTTTGGTCACTGCCCACAGCTTCCTCTCTTCTTCCTCTCCTGTCTTTCTTATCTTTCTCCATCTCTGCGCGACGTTAGCTCTCTATCTTTTCTCTCCCTGTGAAATAAGCAGCTGGACCTTTAGCTAGCAACACACCGTGAGACAAACTGCACACAAAATGTTTGTGTGTTTGCTGATGTTTGCTGAGCTGATAAACGTTGCATTTGAAATTACCTGACACTTAAAAGTCACTCCCTTTATGCTCGCGCCTCTTCAGTAGGGCTAGCTAGATGCTAAAGTACCACAACCGCAACTTACGGACACCTGCAGTCATTAAATAATGATAAATCGAAACACAACCCACTTTAGCCCCTGACTTTGGCACACGGTTTTGCCTCCTTCATCTCATCTATCTGGTTAACAGGCAACAGGATTACCTTTCAGAATTTACTGTTTAGACTCAAATCAGTTTGATGTTTGAATGTTTGCAATGACATGAAATAATAACTCACAGGCTCCTAACTTTTAAGTTAGTTAAAGACTACTCAAGTAAAGTACAGAGACCTGAAAATTCTACTTAAATACAGTAAAGAAGTATTGGTGCTTCGTTATTTCCCAGCTCTGCAAAGCTTTGCGTCCTGTAACATACAAGGCAAAAGCACTCCTCTGTAAACAAACCTGCTGGTTCTGCTCAAGCCGGCAGCTTTTCCTGGGTTCCCCTTTTCCGCCTCTCCCTTCCTGGTTTCTTTGTGTCCTCTGACTCTGCTGATATCTCAGGCTCAGCAGCTGGCTTGTGTTATGTTATTCCTCAGCCTCCTTTAATTATACCCACAATTTTCAGGTTGTTTTGAGTCTCCTCCACACCAGGGCACTTCAGCTACAACTTCAAAAGCAGCTGTTTCCTCTCGCTCACCTCACAGAGGGCTTGGGCCTGTACGTATGAGATAACAGATACATGGAAAATCTCACAAGATTGTGTGAAAAACAGAAAATTTAGATCTATTCGAGCTATTCAGTTTAATTGTAATTAGACTCATCGCATGTCATTGTTGTTTAAGTGCGCAGAGCTGCTATTTAATTTCATATTTTACAAACACGATCCTGGAAAAGTTTGGACAATGTGTAAAATCTTAATTAAAACGTAATACAGTGATTTGTAAATCGCATAATCCTATATTTTATTACCATAAAAAACAAAACTGTCTGTTAAAGTGCTATCATGCAAAGGAGAATCCATATGTGAACATGAGCCAGCTCGCATCTTCTCTGGGCCAAAGCTCAGTTAAAATGGGCCGAGACAAAGTGGAAGACTGTTCTCTGGTCAGACGAATCAAACTTTTACATTCTTTTGGCAAAAGATGAAAGTGGATCGTCCAGTCTAAGGCGACGTCTACAGTCATCCGGGTAAATTGGAAAACGGTGTTTTTGTCTAAAAACGGCTCCGTGTCTACACTATCATTTTCAATCGTTTCCAAACAGTTGTTCATCCACACGGAAACAACTGAAACGCTTACGTTCCACTACTGCGCATGCGTGAAATGTAAGACGATTCAACGTGCGTCATTTCTGTCTGCCGTTTATTTAATTTCCAGCTCTTTGAAACGTTGCGGCAAAAGGTCGAGGAAAAGCACCGAGTTTTTTAAATGGACTGACAATGAGGTGGAGTTGTTGCTGCGAGTGACACAAAAGTACAAAGTTGTAAAAGCGAGTGAGAATTAAAGAATTTGAAGAAAAGCTATCTGGAGCATGTACAGACTGATATTAATCTTTAATAGGGCTGTCAAAGTTGAGAGCAAACAAAACAACTGCTGTACAATACCCTCCGCTATCTTAGTTGACTCGGTCACATGACTGCATCATATGACTAAAATGCGTCATGGTTTTCGAAAGGCTCCATTTACGCAGTCTACACTGCGACGCGAAAAACTGCGTTTTCAAATGTATCCACTTTGGAGAGTGTTTTCAAAAAGCTCCGTTTTCGTTGACCAAAAATCCCATCTCAGTGTGGACGGGAGGCCAAAACGGAGCCAAAACGATGCGTTTTCAAAACGTATTAGTGTGGACATGACCTAAAGTGGACAGGGACCATCCAGCTTGGTATTAGTGCTCACTTTAAAAGCCTGTCTCAGATGCTATTGCCTGAATTAGTGCACATCTGGAAAGCCACCATTAGTACTAAAAGGTATATAAAGGTTTTAGAACAACATATACATCCATCTAGATGACATCTTTTTAATAATAATAATAATAATAAATTTTTATTTATATAGCACCTTTCAAGACAGAATCACTTGAAATGCAAGGCCTTTCAATTAAGGCCTTGCATATTTCAGCAACACCATATTAAACCACGTAAAAGAATTTTAACTGTTCTGCCTGCAGTCGGACTTTTCATGTGCCAAATCATAAACGAAGGATCCAACAAAAGGAGACCCAGCACTGTTGAGAAGCCTGAATCCTGTATCAGACAAGAAAGAGACAACATGACTCTCCCAAAGATGCAGCAGCTGGTCTCCTCAGTCCCCAGATGTTTACAGAGGGTGTTGAAAGATGAGGGTGTGCCATACAGCGGTAAAAACGACCCTGTCCCAGTGTTTTTGAGACGTGTTGCTACCATCAAATTCAAAATGACCTTTTTAAGTTTTAAGATGATTGTGGTCAGATAACTCACTTGCTTTGTGGCTGCAGTGATAGTCATAGATGAGAGTGAGTGGTGATTCTGTTTTGTGTCATGTCAGCTCACCACGCTGTCAGGTTTTCCTGTGATGTTTCCAGAAAAAGGGAGGAAAAGAAGCCCGGCATGAGGAGAAAATAGTTGGGTTTTATTCCAGAAGTCATAAATCCTATCAGTCTTAAACACAGCGGGAATAGTTGCTTCACTGCTTAGCTCACGCACCAGCGTCTTTTGCCAGTCAATTATAATTTATTATTGATGATTTTAACCTGAACATATTTCAAGTTCTTATCTGCATGATGTCATTATGTTATACTACATATACGTGGTGGTTTCTTTTCAGCTGAATTGTCTGCCTTGAGCTGTTCAATAAGCAACGACTGAATTAAATTAAACCGAAGCATGCAGTAGTAGAGACTTGATGCCAAAAAATCTGGGACGTCGTATTAAAAGAAAGTAAAAACAGAGGCCAGTGGCTTGCAGACGCTTTAAAGCATTTATTTATTTGGAAAACCTATAAAGTCTACATGTCAGATTTTTAAACTGAGGATTTATTTAAAGTTTTATTTGAAAAATATACACTAATTTAGAATTTGATGCCAGGAATACTTTAAAAAACGATGCGCGTTTCTTTATCTGACTGCTCTCTGTAAGCACTCGACAGAGGACATCAATCGTTCCAGTTTTGACGATGTTTTCCATTCTTGCTTGATATATGACTTCAGTTGCTTAACAGTTCAGGGACTCCTTTATTTTATTTCAAATGGTTTTGATTGATGACAGTTTTGGACTGCAAGCTGCGAAGTTTAGTCTTTTTCTCGATAGCCGTGCTGTTGTGATACATGTGGAATATAACCGTGCCCAAATAAATGAGATCTTAAATGAAGGAGAGGTGCTTGGAAAATGGGAAGTAAGTGCAGTATATAAAACAAGAACATGGTACAATTTTAATGAGCTTAAATGTGAATGTTTTTAATGACCACCTTTATTCTTCAGCACAGTCTGAACTCTCTCAGGCAGCTTCTTTGTTATTTCTTTAAATATTCTTTAAGAGTAGTTCTCCAGGCTTCTTGAAGGACATTCAAAGCTCTTCTTTGGATGTTTCTGCCTTTTGTTCTGTTCTCTGTCAAGATGATCCCACACTGCTTCAACAAAGTTGACGTCTGGGCTCTGATCCACTCTGTTTTTCTGTCCAGGTATGTTTTACTGCGTTGGAAGTGTGTTCTGGATCATTGTCATGCTGAAAAATGAAGCTCTTGTCAATCAGATTCCTTCCAGATGTTACAGCACGGTGGGTCAAAATGTGACAGTACTTTTCCATATTCATTCAGATTCATTCAGATCTCCAACACCACTGTCTGAAATGCAGACTCAAACTATGACAGAGCCTTCACCGTGTTTTACTGATGGTTGCAGACACTCACTGTTGTAGCTCTCTCCTGATCTTCTGCCTTCATTTTGATGATTATTTAAACCAAACAGCTTCACTCCATCAGACGTGTTGCCACTGATTTTACTTGCAGTTCTTGTGTAATTTGACATACCTCATCCGTTACCTCCTGTTTCCCTTCCTTGAGAAAGGCTTGTTGACAGACGACCTTCCACCGAGGCTTCAGTGAAGAGTAGAGAGATAAACTGAAGGGCCAGATGCATCTCTCAGGTCCTGTGTCAGGGACATGAAACGCTGTTCAACTGCTTTAGCTAGTGTGGGTGTTTGTGGGAAATGTGATTATGTACTCATGATTTCCTATTTTCATTGTAGGTAGAGAGGATTAGAGAGCTATGCCTAAACTTATGTGATTTTATTTAGAGTGCCGAGGTGAGGAAGACTGGGGTCAGGACAGTTGAAGGGGGCGGGACAATGGGTGGGACACTTAACCCATAAGATTGTGTTGACTTCCGGTTGTGAGCCAGACCTCGGTAGAAGTAGTGGAAGTAGGCTAGTTAGCTAGGTCTCCGGATGCATCTGTATTTTATTGTAAAGCGCAAATAAAGACGTCTGATTTTGGAAGTAAGAGTCTCCACCTGATCGCTACCATCAAACAATCTGTGAAGTCGGTGTACTTCAACACTAGTTTTTTAGACCTGCCACTTCTTCTTTTGTCCTCCAATTCTCCAGTTTCCTGAAACCTTTTTAATGACACAGTGCACACAATACTGAGATATGCTAAGTTTTTAGCCAATGTTTCCTTTGAAGTTATCTTGTTGGATGCAAAAATACTGTTTTATGCCTTTCGAACTGTATCAGCGTTGCCATTTTCTGTACATTAAACGAAAGAAACCGAAACAAATGATGTGTTTTCAACAGATTCCAAGTAACTAAGTTCTCAAAGATACAATTTAAAATTGTTTCTTTGCGGAGTTTTCTGTTTTGTGTAGACACAACACTGGTGCATTCCTTGAGTTAGGTGCCTTTTTTAACTGAATTATTCATAAGTCAGCGTTAAGTGGTTCAAGAAACAAACAAACAAAAAACATTCCTCTGAAAATGGTCTCTTACAAAGACTGGATTGAAAATGGTGAAAAAGCAGCCAAATGTCTAAAGAAAAGCTGAAAGAACTCCAGAAAGCCTGGAGAACTGTTGCTCAAGAACACTTAAAAACCAAACACAAAGTCTGTCTCTTTCTAATTAAAATATAAGGAAATGAGGAGTTGTGCTTTTGCCCAGTCTAATCAGCATTAATGACACCTTCACCGTGAATAACCCAGGCCATGTTCACTAATGCCCCCCATGCAGTGTGTGCTGATCATTTCTAAAAAGAATTCCTGATGATTTCCCGACAGTCGTTTCCAGAAGTTGTCCTCTTGCACTTTTCCAGACTGAGCTGAACTTTCCTGAAACATGTTGATGGAATCAAAATCAAAATGAGCATGTTTCACTTTTTCAGATTTGTCATGTTTTCATGCAAATATCAGTTAGAATGTGATGGGTTTTTCACACTGTTGTATTCTATTTTTATTTATATAACACACAACGTCCTATATTCTGGAAACAGGGTTTTTAGCTTATCTCCAGTCTTGCTGAATCAGTTGAGTTTCTTCCGACACCTCAAAGGACCTGGCAGTTATTTCCAAGTGTCAAAATATTTTGCTATTACGCTCGGTTTTGTTTGAAAAGGTCATTCCGATGGCAGGAAACACGAGATATGAGCCAAAAAGTAACATCTTTGACGAATCTAACGTTTTCCTGGATCAATGAGTTTGTAATAAGCCGGACTCAAATTCACAGGTTTGCTCTTTAATAAAACGGTTTCTTTTATGCGCTTGTGTTATAGAGGAGTGCGATTACTGTGCTTTTGTTGTTCCTTGTAAAGCTAGTCTTTTGTTTCTGATTAAGTTTTCAGTTTAATTGAAGAATTAAAATGAGTCAAAAGTTTTCTTGTTGTTTTAAATTGCATGACCTAAGCATTGCATGCTTATAAATGATGATAACTGATAACTTTTTACTATTCATAGGGAACAAATTGTGTTTACATTTTTTTATTTGCTCAAGATCTGCTCTGTGAAGTGGTCTCTTTGGTTCAGATGAACTTGTACAGGCTGCTCACAAACTGTCCCAGTATACTCCTAACCAGTTTGTCTTGAAGCTTTCAAACCGGCCAGTACGTGTTGCTAACGTTCAGGCAGTGACATGAATAAGGCTCCTACAGACGAGGTCTAACTGGGAGCAGAATGACCCAGTTTCACTGCATCTGGACATGCTGCAGCATTTCAGTGAATTTTGCATCACAGCTGTCTTCTCCTTACCAAAGCTCCAAATCCTCTCTTTCTTCCCTCATTGACAAACAAAGCCGTTTTCCGCCTCAAAGAGTCAAACTGAAATTTTCAAAAGGGACTGCTTCTTTTGACCCCCCCTGAACAATGAGCTTTCTGTTTGAATAATCCTCCCAAAGTCAAGTTTTCTGCCAAACATTCATTTGCAGATTTTGCCATTAAAGTCCTCTCGTAGTGTGGACTCAGCTGTGAAGTTCTGCTCAGACTGATCTGATTCAGATTATGTGAGAATTTCATGGCGAAAGAGTTTTTTTGTTTTGTTTTGTTTTGTTGGTAGAAGATCAGCAAGTCTGTGACTCATTTGGTCATTGGTGCTCACACAGATTGAACAAGATTTAGGCTTCTTGGAGTTTGAGACTTGGAGAGTTTTAGGAATCTGCAAATGCAAATTTCATTCCATGTTCAACCCTCAAGAGGAGTCTTATTCATTCTGTTTATTGGAGAGGTAAGCTGGCTGGACAGAAAGCAGTGAAACTATGGCGTTTGCCAATTTTAATTAACATGAAATATTGCACAAAGTCACGAGAAACCCTGTCAAGATCCTAATTCTTTTAGCACTTCCTACTTCAGGGACTTGATGTCAGACGAGTTCTTGTCAGGTATGTAAGTGCAGGATACAAACAAGAACGTACACAACACCAACACTGTAACATCCCAACAGTTCCCAATCCATTTTAAGGGGGCCTCGTTTTCATTTGTTTTGTGGAAAACAAATGCCACAAGGCTTTATGTGATTTAGAGAAGTGATGGGATGATAACATTTTCAAAGTCATGCAGACTGAAGGGGCCTTTCTCTCTGCGTGCGTCACAGCGTGGACAAAAATACACTGCTGGCTAAAAATATTTTCAATACGGTACACAATTACTGTCATTGACACTGCTGCACTCTTCACAAGTTTCCTGTTAGAGCAGGTGGGGCCTCGTCTGGAGGGTTAGTACAGCAAATGTGACTGTCTGGGGTTTTTTAGTGTAGCGGTCTTCTCTGATTGGAAGAAGTTTGGCTAATTGCCTGATATGACTTGAGTCTAGTAGTTATTTATGTTCAAGGCTCTAGTCTCCAAATTCAGTTAGTAATTTCAAAACCACAAGGCCAAACATGCTGTATGTAACACATATATCTATATGTTCCTGAAGCTTGGGTCCTCCTCCAGAGGCGGTTCTTAGGACTGTGCTCTCCTGGTCAGAGATCTGTTGGTACCACTCTTTCAGCTCCTAATGCTCCTGTTACTACTTTGGACTTTACCTTCAACATGTGCTCTAGTTGTGCCTTCAGCATCTGGTACTTTTCTATTTTCTCCTCCTTCCTGATGTTGCTGTCTGCTAGCACTGCCACATCTGTCACAACTGTGGTCTTCTCCTCCTTTTCAACCACCACTATGTCCGGTTGGTTGACCAGCAGCTGCTTGTCTGGAACTTGAAGTCCCACGGGACCTTTGCTCTGTTGTTTCCAAACACCACTGGTGGTGTCTCCCATCGGGAGTTGGGGACTTCTAGTCCATATGTGGCACAGATGTTCCTGTGTACTGTCTCAGCCACTTGATTAGCCTCTCAGTGTAGACAGTCCCAACAAATATCCTGCTACTAAGTATTAGATAGTCTCAGGTCATCTTTGTAGAGTCTGCAACTTGGGCCCTGTTAGCTGTGGTAGACTTCTGCCTCTATGGATCTGTTGCTTAGGGCCTGTTCTTGTGCCTCCATGATCAGAGCTTCTGTTGTCCTGTAAGCCAGGCTTTTCTAGCCACTGGTATGATTTCTTGATGTCAGCCACTTCTTCTAGCTTCCTTTCCAGGGGGCCATCTTCCTGATCTGTTCACAGATGCTCCGTGTTTCATCCTGGATTGTGTCTCTGGCACTCATTAATCCTTGCCCTACCCCTTTCTGTTGCTCATAGAGTCTTGGGGTGATGGACTTTGGATGCATTGTGAGGAGCTTCTGTGTCTTGACATTTCAATTCAATTCAGTTATATTTATAGAGTGTCAAATCACAACAACAGTTCCCTCAAGACCCCACATTAACACAAAGAAAACCCCAACAATCATATGACCCCATATGAACAAACACTTTGGCGAGAGTGGGAAGGAAAAACTCCCTTTTAACAGGAAGAAACCTCCAGTAGAACCAGGCTCAGGGAGGGGCCGCTGTTTTCTGCAACCGACTGGGGATGAGTGGATGAAGACAGGACAGAAGGCATGCTGGGGAAGAGAGCCAGAGATTAATAATAACAAATAATTAAATGCAAAGAGGTGCATTAACACATAGTGAGTGAAAAAGGTGAGTGAAGAAGAATAACTCAATGCATCATGGGAGCCTAGAGCAGCGCAACTGAGGGAGGATTCAGGGTCACCTGATCCAGCCCTAACTATATACTTTATCAAAAAGGAAAGTTTAAACCTAATGGTAATAGTAGAGAGGGCGTCTGTCTCCTGAATCCAAACTGGGAGCCTCCCATTAAAATATTATAGGAACCACAAGTAAGCCTGCAGTCTGAGAGCAAAGAGCTGTAATGGGGTGATACGGTAATATAAGGTCATTAAGATAAGATGGGGCCTGATTATTCAAGACATTATTCAAGTAGGTGATGAGTAGGATACAGATTTAACAGGGAGCCAATGAAGAGAAGCCAATAGAGAAGAATTATGCTCTGTTTTCCTAGTCTCTGCCAGGACTCTTGCTGCAGCATTTTGGATCAACTAAAGGCTTTTCAGGGAGTTTTTAGGGCATCCTGATCATCTGTCCAAATAACTTTTTTACAGAACTGTGCAGGAGATTTTTTAAAATGTTTTCTGGCAAAGTCTAACCTGATCGTCCTGTTGTTCAATTCAATTCAATTCAATTTTATTTATATAGCGCCAAATCACAACAAAAGTCGCCTCAAGTGTAACCCATTGTTTGTACCTTAAACCTTTTATATTTCCATTCGTGAAGGCTTCTCTTGATTGTAGACTTGACTGACACGTCAATCACACCTTGACTGTGGTTGCTTACAAATTCAGCAATACAAAAAATGTGGTGGCCAAGCCCAACCAAGCAGTGAGTGAAAGCGAAAGTAAAAAGTGAGGAAAACAAAGTGTAAACCTCCCACACAGGTCATGAACTGTGATCTTGTAGCTGACCAGCTCTTCAAGCTGCATTGAAGCTACATTTTTCGTTCCTAAAAAGAGGCTGTTCTCTCCCTGCGTTTAATATCAGTGCAGACACTGTCTCAAGGCACGAGAGCCAAAGGACACCTTGTGTGTATCTCTGTGACGCAAGCAGGATTTCACAGAATGCCGGGATGTGACGCCCGGGGATGAAAACGTGTTGCATACGTATGGCCTTTGGCTCTTGATGTGCTTTCTCCAGTCTAAGAAAAATATCAGCTTGTGTTTAGAGATTTCAGAGTTTCAACAGAAAGCTTTTGTTACACACTAGTTTAACAGATACGACTGTTTACCGAGCAGGAAAACCATAGCTGAAGACGCTACGGAAAAACATTTTTCGAAGATTTCAAATCAGCTGACAAAAACTTTCAAAAATTATAGCTGCATGTGCGAAGGAAAAGAGTACTCGACTCTAATTTCTGCCCATAATACTTCATTGCAAAGTTCCAGGCATAAAAACAACAGCAACAAAAGGACCTCTCAAAAACTCAGTAACTGATTGTGATGATATAAAATGACGATGCCTGAAAACTTGTTCTACTTTTCCCTGTTGAATGCCCATGAATTAGATATGAGTGAATGAATAAACATCTGTGGGGTAATTCTGTATCACTTTGGGCCATTCTGTTTTTGATCAGCTCCATAAAAACCCTAAATTCGATCAGCCTCTCAAACACAGAATGATAAAACACCCTGGACGACTACATATTCAGGGCCTGTTCCTCTCGTGGTATTTATCAGTGTGATCTCTTTGTCTAAGGCAAATACAAAAATCCCTCAGAACAATTTTAGCAAGCTTTTCTAATTATATAGGTTACTAAATTTGAAAATATGACTGAAAGGCTAAATGCCTGACACAGAAACAGCTCTCCCAGGAAGCTCCTCCAAGTGTTTCTCATCTAACAGACTGAGCGTTTACACATGTTGTAAAAGTAAGTCTGTTTCCCCTTAAAAAACAAACAAAAAAAACCCAAAAACCATTCAGTATAATGTGAATATAATATAATGAGTGTTGGACATTTACATTTAACGTGGGTAAAGTTTTAAGTAATGACTTAAACATGTTTAAAAGTCGCTCCTACTGTATGAGTAAAATATCTGAGGACAATAGTCTGAATAGTTAGTTCAGTTTCAGTAACCACACCCAGGCCTCATTACTTTCAGACCTGATGAATAAGGATATCACTTAAATAGAACCTGTTAGACAAGGTGAAGTCAGTGAAAGTGGATTAGAAAAAAGAAAACAGTAAACAAATAAAAACAAATGAAGGTTTTGAAGGTTTTGAGTTTGAAGTCCAAACTCAGACTGGATCGAGATGCTCTCGAATGACCTTAAACAGGCTGTTCATGCTCAAATTTTCCAGTGTTGCTGAATTGAAACAAGTCTGCAAAGAAGAATGGGACAAGATTCCTCCAAAGTGATGTCAAAGAGCAGTTCTTAAAATTCATTATCGAAACAGACACCCACCTATGGGCAAATCACCCATCATCAATTAGCCGAATCCCACTAACTGCATAGTGCTAAATCCTGACCATATGCTACGCCACCATATGCTACCTTTATATAAACTTTATATAAACATCGTGAAAGAAAAGCATTGGTTTCATTAGTTTAATGATTAGCTGACACTTTAAGTATATGTAAACAACAGCCAGTGTGATTGCTCATAGATATTTACTGCCAAGCTGGAGTAAAGGTAGTGTTATAGTAGCAATGCTACGTGAGTTTGAGCTTGAGTTTGCAGATGCATCGTGCTCATTGCTGGCTGTGAACAGCCCTTTTTCCTCCCTCAACATTAGCTGCTGCATCCATGGTACTTATCCAATAGTAAACATTAACACTGGTTGGTGGCTTACAGACTTGTAAGGTCTGTTTGTTATTCTTCACCTGGTTCAAGTTATAAATGGCCCAATTTCTCCCACAAATGTTTCACTTGTTGCTGACTAAGTGTTCAAATTCTCTGCAAAAAGTTAAAAATTCCACAGTGTCGCTCTGTAAATGTCCACGACTCTTTAACTGCCTCAACATGTCAGGTCAGTTCATTTCCTGCATCCTCTGAAATTTAACTTCCGTTGATATATCTGTGTGTTATTGTAGGATCTTTACCTTACAATATAAAGCATGCTGAGGCAACTTTTGCTGTGATTTAGTATATATAAATTAAACTAAAGAGTCCCTCTACACACTGTTTCTGTTCAAAGTTTAAATACAAAATGTGATTGTTGCCGAATGCTCCTCATTTAAATTTACTGATATATTTTTTTTTTTTACAAAAAGACTAAGAAATTACAAAATATTTAGATATTTTTAGTGTTACAGAATAATTAATATTTTAATCATAGAAGTTTAATGAGTTATCTCTAAAGTCATCTTTTATATTTAGTATATTTTTAATGATCAAAGATGGATGATTCCTCAAAGTCATCAAATTTGTGTATTTATTAAAAACAAATCTCTTGAAAACGATCCATGACTTTTCTATTATTGATACTTTTCCAGAATTTTATTATTTTAGTTGAATAACATCTGTAAAATTAGTTTAAAAAAAGTTAGATATGTATTTATGGCAAACTATACTTTAAGTTTTTTCTATTTAAAAAATAGCATTTTCTGATATTATGTTAAATTTGTAATTGTATTTTAATATTATATAATTTTATCTTTAAAAAAAATAAAGCAAATTTTATGTTTATTTAAAAGTATAGTTTTTAATTTTTGACATTTTAATTCTATTTTAGGTCTTTATTATTATTAATCTTTGTTTGTTTTTTAAATAAAAGTCTTAATTTTATTGCTGTTTCATGTACTTAAGAATAACAGGAATATTCTGTTACATTCAACAGATGAAATCTGTCAAGATCTTTTTTTAAGTGTGTCCAACCTGGAAAATTATTAATTATAATTAAAATATTATTAGAAAATCATATTACTTAGTAGGTTTACAGGTTTCGAACCTTTCCGACAATAAAACAACTTTTACAAGCCCCGATTTCTGCCCCTCACCCTTCTTCCAGATGCTGGCCAATCACAGACAAGAGTGTCTTTAGTAAGGTGGGCCTCAAATAGCCTTAAGTGGAGTTCAATGAATGAAATGATTGTCCCAGAATAACAATACAGAGCTAGAAATAAGTATGATACATAAATGAAGGCTAAATCAATTAAACAGCAATGAATCTACAGTATGAATTGAATAACGCTATGTGAGTGACTTCCTGCAATGAATAGTGCACTATTATCTATACCCTCTTTAGAAGCGAGTAAGAATCAAGCAGGGACTTTCTCTGCTTCCTGTATAGCTAGCATCCTTGCTGTGAGGTACACTAATACTGTTATGGGATAGATAGCTCCTGTGTTCCAGACTGAGACAAACAGCTTTTTGTGCCAATGGAGGGGGAGCCGATCATGTGCTTGATATTATCTGTGTATGAAGCGGTAATACAGTGGCCTTCTATGTTCTAATCAGCAGGGTCAGCCTCAGCAGTCTGGTCTTCTCTCACTGTTTTTGTATTTCTAAATTACCCCCCAAGCATAATTCATGTATGGCTGTTGTGGGTTTATGGAAGGATGAAATATGCTCTTAGCCTTTACTTACCCTCAAAATCACTCCAAAAAAACAAAAAACCCAACAAAACACACACAAAACCACACAAAAAACATCCCAACAACAACAAAGCAAACAAACAAGCCACAAAAAATCAACAAAACAAAAAAACAGAAAAAAACAAACATTGGGCACAGAGTGTCGATAAAAGAGTTGACAAATCAGATGATCGTCCAGCGTGCCAACTATTTTGGGAGATGGGGTTGTATGCTCACATACCATACAAATGGTCATATGACTTATATGTTTCTCACAAATTCAATTTGTGAAAGATCTCCACAGTTTCTAGAAATGCAAACAGTGGCTCATTGTTTTTCTAAACAGATAGTATGGCAAGGGAGACAATGAGCTGTACACAAGAACCAACAATATTTGTACTGGTGTTGACCCCCAGTGGCCAGAGGGTGTAGCTGCTCGTAAGGGCTCTGGGAATTTAATAGACTTTTATGACATACGATCAGTTTGAACAAACACATACAGAATCTTTTATTAATGCAGTTATTATACATGGCTTGAAAAATTGCTTGAATACAGCAACATATTTTCATGTGCTTAAACGAATAGTTGGACATTTTGGGTAATAAATGTTGCTTATTTTTGCTATCGTCAGGTAGTAAATAGACTGGCACCATTCTCATGTTGCTATGTGAAAGTGACGTTTAATTCAGCATAAAGCTAAAGCTGTAAACATTAGAGGGATTAAATATGTGCACTGAGTAGTGAGCCTTACAGACACCTGTAGGTGGATGTGTTACCTGTGGAGAGCGCCATGCAAGCTATTTACTCCCTTTTCCAGTCATTGGCTGCAGTTTCACATGAGTACGCTCTTAATCTCCCAAAATGTCAACTATTGCTTTAGAGGTACCCTCTAAATCCACAAACCTTCCTCCAGATTACACTGTAAAAATGTGAAATATTTATTACTATTTATACATTTAAAAAAAAGAAAATAAATGTCCAAAATGTGTAGAAATCTCAGAGTAAACCAAAACACATAAACTAAGACAGGAAATGATGATAACTCGTACTGAAAAACCAGAAATCAAAGTAATGTTTCCACAAAGTCGTGTGAAAAATAAAAGCGACAGCATAGAGTAGAATAATTACAAAGGAAAGTAAATAACCACAGTCTTTACCATACTGCTCTTTCTACAGTATTCACCATGAGGCAGAGGTTAACCCTTCATATGCAAGTTACAAAGTTCGAACCTTGACCTTCTTGAACCTTCAAATAAAAAATCATAGCCTACTACACCATCATATAAATACATTCATGCAGTGACACAACATATATATTTGTATTTACACCACAACCTTTAGAACACAACAGGCTACATTATACTGGAAATACATAACATCACTTAAATATTTAACAAATACTTTGACATAATAAATATCAACTTACGTGAGGATCATCCTCTGGAGACATTCTGTTTAAATACTTAAAACTGTCAACATTTTTAAACTTCTGTCTTCTGTCCGCATGAGAGCACTAGTCACTCTAAGCCTGATAAAATGTTCTCGTTGACAACTTGTCTTCGTGGTGCCATTTAACCGGTCTTCAGCTGTTGGTTTTCGCCTGACTCTGAAGCCATGATGGGCTTTCGCCTGTCTGTGCGTTGCATAGTGCTTGCCTTCATGGATTGGCGCAGCGAGGACAGCCGGCTGCGGAAACCCTCCCCAGAGAAGAAGTAAAGCAGCGGATCGAAACAGGAGTTGGCAGCAGCCAGGCACAGCGTCACCACCACAGACTTCTGCATGGAAACGTTCTCGCAGTGGGTAGTGTCCCCCCGAGACAGAAAGTTCAGGTGCACGGTGCGCTGCACGTGGTAAGGCATGAAGCTGACCAGAAAGGTCAGCAGGACGATGACAATCATCCGAATGGCTCTGGTGCCTGTGCCCCGCTGACGGCGGGCAGCGTGGGTGCGGGAAAGCAGGGTTCGGACTATGCCAGCGTAGCAAAGTATGATGACCAGAAAGGGCAGGACAAAGCCCACCATCAGCGACACATAGTTCAGCGCCATTAGTTTCTTCAAGCTTTTCCCAGGTGGAGGTGGCTCGAAGCATTTGGTTTTATTCGTTACCGGATCAAACTTCTGGCCAGATATCAAGAAGGGTGAGGATAAAAGACAGATCACTACCCAGATAGCACCGCAAACAAGGCGTGCACGGTTCTCTGTCACCAGCCGCAGGTTCTGCACAGGGAAAACAATAGCCAAGAAACGTGTGAAAGACATAGCTGCCATGAAGTAAATACTACAGTACAGGTTTACATAGAGGGCGTAAGAGCTGATACGACAGAGAAAGTCCCCCTCATGCCAGTCTCCCTTTCTGACATAGTAGAGAACTCGCAGCGGCAGTGTCATAACGCACAGCAGATCAGACACAGCCAGGTTCAGCATGTAGACGTGAAAGGGCGAGCTCTGGCGATACGTTCTGATAAGCACCACCAGGGCAAAGCCATTCCCAACCAGGCCTAGAACTGTGATGAGGGAGTAGGCTGTTGAGTACACCTGGTTACGGAAGTCATCGATGGACTCGCACCGGCTGGAGTTGTCCTGCAAGCCGTCTGTCACATTCTCCATTTGTGTAGCTGCTGAGACAGAGGGAAAGCGCATTATGAGCGTGCATAAGAATGTGTAAATGAAAGTGGTTCAAGCCCCCAGAAAATATGCATATAAGAAAACAAAAACGCAGAGCTGTGTAAAGTGCTGTAACCCTAATGTGGTAGATTGTTTCTCAGATAGTCTGTGAGCCTGTCGTGCAAATCTGGAAGAAACACCGAAAACAGATAAGCACTTTTGACCTCCATCCTGTCACATGGTAAAGCTTCTGTTTTTGGTTTCATAAGCTAAGGTCTCTTTTAGATGCAGGTCTTGTGAAATGTTGAGACACTGTTCATAGTGAGCACTTGTCACAGACTCATTATTGACAGATGGATCACATTCTGTCAGACTCCACTTCACTAGAGGGCAAATTGTTTCATTTAGCAATGTGCACGTCAGGTGATAAATTATTAAGGAGCGTGCATATATGTTACTTAACGCACCGTGCACCTGAGCGTAACTCTAATGCACGTTCACTACTGTGAAGCTAAAAACTCATTGATTCAGTTTCAGTAAACAGACTTTCTGTTGCTCTTTCACTTTTAATTGAAAGACGTTCACAAAGCACTCTTTAAATTAACAAATGCAATATTTGCACCGCTCAGACAATGAGTGGTAACTTCTAACAATAAGCTTACACGCTGCTGAGCGCTTTCTCTGTCGCCCACAGCTGTTAGTAAAAGTATAAATAAAACCCACATTCCAGCAAATTCAACTCCAGCTAAGGCATGTTCTCCTTACCGGTGAATTCTTGTTTTCATAAACCGCGGCTGGTATGTCGATCTTCACTCCCGCTTGACGTCCGCAATCACAATGCTGCCTCAGACCGACTGCCTGCTTCATCTACCAGATGTTGTCACAGTAATAGAATGATGCTGCGTCTTCAGAGGCTCACTTTGAAAGCAAGTCGAAGTGGGGCTGGTCTTTCCCTTTAACCACGCAGCACAGTCACATCAAACTCAGTGACATCACAAACACTTTAGCTCATGCACAGATGCGGGTGGGGGGAAACCACTGTAAAGGTGGTTCTTCTTTGCTGTAGGCAATATTGTGCTGTCATTTGCCAAAATTTGTTACTGATATTTTTTTTCCTGCCAGTTACTGGTTTATCCTGATAGGCCAGTATCTGCTTCTGCTGAACACACCCTAAACCCATATTTTCCACTCACTTCACACTTTCCTGGTGCAATGCAAACACCATCACTTCTTTATTTATTTTCTCATATTTCCCCCTCAGATGGTTATATCAGCCTGCCTGACCTGTTCGAGTCTCACACCTTGTTGACACAGCAACTTCTAACAACATATCGTGTACATAGTGTCTAATTTCACCGGGCATTGTATGAAAAGCGTTGAGAAATAGAAACACTTAAAGTCTTTGCTTTAGGTGACATCGGTGCTTATGTCTAGTCGCTTTGTAATGAACGTGTTGTTTAGGATGTAGCTGTCGACTAAACTGGTGAGTTTAGCGCAGCTGTTTCGTCTGAACATGTCGACTACAAGTTGGAACTCGGGTTGACACAGGTGATGATGATGATTAGGTCAAAAGAAAGGAGATGCAGAGATAGTTGTTTACCCCAAAAGAAGGAAAACACAACAACATCATCAACAGCTGTTGTGCTGCATTTCCTTTGTATATTGCCAATGAGCGTGGTTTACGCTAAGTTAATGGAGTGCGGATGCTGCAGTGGAAATGGGCAAACTCATTTTCACAGTTGAACGGCCTTTGGGATGGAAGGGCAAGATAATTCATCTGTAACCCATTTAGTGGTTCAGCACCAGCAAAGAAAAACAAAGGCGTCTGTGTCATTAACATGATAAGACAATCAGTTATGTATTAGCTTGAAAGTGCATTAGCGCCAAACGCAGGGAGTAATGATGGGTAGGTGGGGGCAGGGCTTTTGAGACATTGAAAGATGTTGAGAGGACATTTGTGTGTTTTTCTGAGTCATTCCATTTTACATTCCACGAAATACGAGCGCCAGAAACTGAAAAACTTACAAAGTGTTTACCACATGTAGCTGTTCTTTGTGTGACTTCAATGAGATTTGACTCTAAATGTTGGCAACAAATGCTTTCCTCTGCCATCGCAAAACTTAATGGCGCATTGAGGAATCTCGATTCGCATCTAGAGCATTAATCAGTACATCAAAGTGCACATAGGCGGTGGCAGACTCAAAAACACTTGCCCGACAGATTAAAGTTATCTGTTTGCATCTGTGAGCGTGCGCTTGAAAACAACTGGTGATGAACCCGAGTGCACTTTGTGGATTCTGAACTGTGGTTTCTTTGTGGATCATAATTGTATTGATCTGCAAAATGCAATAAAACAGTCCGATGTGGGCGGGAAGTGGAGACGCTTAGCATGTTGAGTGCATCATCCCAGATTTACCTCATTTACTCAGAATTTTACAAGACTGACTGAAATCGCTCATTTACACAGACCTCTTGCTGTCTCGCCTCAGCATTTCCAGCTAACTTGTAGCTCTTTGAAAAAGACAAAAAAGACGAGCCTTGTTTCCCGGTTGCCATGGTTGCGACAGCTGTGTAATTGCTGATTGCTATGTTCTTCCTGCGCCTGTGTGCGTTCCCTCCAGGTGCTCTGGCTTCCTACAGTGACCCAAAGACATGCGTAAAGGTTTACTTGTTAGTTCTAAAGTGGCCGTGGGTGTAAACATGACCTGAGTGGCGGGTATTCTGTTTATTACCCATTTTCAGCTAGGATAAGATCAAGTCCTTCCAAGCTAGATATGCAGCTAAATATATGAATAGCTACAGATAGATGCTGCTATGGAGAAAATTAAGCTTTATTAGCCACACAAGTTAGATATTCTGACTTTTTAGCCTGTGTTTGAGCGCTATCAGCATATCAATTTTAGTTTATCTTGCATGCTAAATTCTCTGTGATGGTCATAGGGCAACACAGTGATTAGCACTGCTGCCTCAGCACGAGAAGGTCCATGTGCTTGCTGGGATTTTTCTGTGTGCAGTTTGCATGTTCTCCGAGTGCTAACATGCATGCTAAGCTAACGATGATTGTAAATTGGCTTTAGGTGTGAATATTAGCGTGAGCAGTTGTCTGCCTCTCTGTGTTAGCCACCCACCTGTAACCCTGAATTTGATAAGGGGAAGAAAATAGATGGATGGACAAGAACAGATGGACGTTCACTAGCTAGTTGCTAGGCTTGATGCTAAGTATGTGGCTTACACTGGGTTAGCAATGATTGGGGAAACAAATAACCCACTAAAAAAGAGGAAGCGCTGACACAGCTGACTTATCTGTGGGTTAACGCTCACATTTGAAAAAAAAAAACACTAAACATAAAAGTCGCCGCACTGTAAACTGGAACACAGACCTCTTTTGTGTCAAGCATTAATGCTAGAAGAAACAATCATGACTTTTTTTGGTAGTAGTCGCAAAATTTAGGTATTACTCTTGTCAACTTGTGTTTATTGGATGTAGCCACCCTACATACTTGAAATGGGCCCAACAACACTTATGACTTCACAGCAGCTCCAGTCCTTTCATGGAAACGAAAGCAGCCGCCATTCCTCATCATGAACTAATAGACCTTAATTTAATTAAATACTTTTAAACCACTGCTGAGTCTGTCATTATTCACCTCCATAATTTCCACAATTAGCTGTTGTAGATTAAAGAGAGATTTTGTGAGATTCAAAGCACCCTTAAATATGTGGGTAATCCCCTTAAACTCAAATCTGTTTCAAATCATATGAGAAAGAAAGTCTTCATAGAGTCATGTGATACCTGACTTTAAAAATGGTCCGTTCTGTGGGCTTTTGCAGAGCCGGTGCTATCGTGCAGATGTTTATGTAGGTCACTTTATCTCTGAAATTACCACTTACCTCAGCACTTACCTCTGAGATAGAACCCTGCCAGAACAGTCATAGGAAACAAACAACATGTAAAGCTTTGTGGTTTTGTAGGAGCTGACATTGTTCGTGCATGAATACAGAGTTCTTGGTAAGTGATCTAGAGATATTATTTCAAACACCCGGATGCTTTGGGTCAGTGGAAATAGCTATACATCTTTGAATGTTACAGCTTCATTTTACCCATCATGATAAAGAATTTAAGCCACAGTGTATCCTGCACATATGTAAGAATATAGTCCCTTCAGATGACCCCCTGCTAGTCGTTATAGTCCTCATGCAGAGTGTGTATGGTTATATGATGCTCAGCATTGTTGTGTTTCATATTTTTACCATATTTACCACATAACACCTGTCAAACGAAGACGTAACCAGACTAGTTTAGTGCATTCAAACAAATAAAAAAAACAGATAAATCTAATAGCGTATAAAAAGCAATAAAACAAGAATCAAGCAAAAGAAATATTCATGGGGAAACTGTTGTTTATCTGATGATGTGCCATTAACATTGTGCAAGCACTGTTTGTAGCATCCTGCAAAAGCAGGACAACTTAAAAGCCACTTTCAGTGGAAGTAAAGATGAGGACACACTTTGTGTGAAAGTGTATCTAGTCTACATCTGTGTCAACCTTTGTATGACCCCGATTGTAAAAAACAAAGTTGAGATGTTGTTTAAAATCAAAATACATCAGAATGCACAGATTTCCAAATGTAATAATCCCATATTTTATTCACAAGAGAGCACATATCAAGTGTTTCAACTGAGACAATGAACCGTTTTAGGAAAAATAGGAGCGTACTTTGAATTTGTTGCCAGTAACACGGCTCAGTCATGTTTACCTATGTGTAGCATTCCCTCTTCTTTAACAGCAGTCAGTAAACATCTGGAAACTGAGGACACCAGCTGCTCAAGAGGATTCCAGATGCATTAAGTCAAGTGTCCTTTAAGTCTGTGAGTCTCATCATGAGCATGTTAACCTAAATGGTCATGCAGATTCTAATCAAATCATTGATTAGATCATCACTCATAGTACCTACTGTTACATTGTAGACAGTTCATATATCCTGGGTTTCTTTGTATTCACTAACATTTCAATTATTCAAATAAATCAGCCAAACAAGAGACACATTTTCAAGAGTTTTACTAGTAAATCTGCTCATTGTGTAGACTAGCCGAGTGTTCTTTCAGTCCAGTGTTTTGCAGCTTCTATTTACAGATTATCGTAAATTATAAAGTTCGTTTTGAAATGAAGACAGCTAGAAGGACGTCTGTGTGCGATTGCTCAAAATGTGACTGTGCAGAATATGCAGACTGTGGGTTTCAGACTTTCTCAACAGCCGCTCATCCGTGACTGAGGTGAGGAAAACAGAGACAAAGATTAAATTAACTGAAAACATTTTTTGTAGCGAGACCCAGTCTGAGCTTTAGGTCACTGGAGTGAAGTGAAGAGTATTTTAGATCTTTTCAAATAGCTGTTTGAAAATTTGGCTTTAAGAGTGAGCCTGGAGGCTGCTTAAAGAAATCACAAGAAAGAAATGTGGCTCAGTGTATGTGGACGCCCCCAATACCACCACCACCCCATACATACTGGTCATCCTAACAACCTCCAGCTTGGGCCAAAGAGTCACCAACTAGAGGTGGATTACAAGAACATTTCTCAAAAATAGACAGACTGACAGATGAAGGCTCCTTATTCATTTGAGATTATATATAACGGTTTTGATGTGGAACAGAGGGTATTCATTTAGTGCACTGTTTATAACCTATGACGTCATTAGCCGTATCTGGGCCCAAACTATGCTGCAGGTCCCAAAGTCAAACGATCACTGCGGCATCACTGAGAGTTAAAAACTGTCTAAATTCTTTCATCTTTAATAAAATGATCAGCGTTGCTGCTTTACCAGGTGTAACAATTAAGTTTAACATCCAGGCATCCATGAAAACAGAATTTATGACATTTAACTGAGTTAGAAGTTAGCAGGAAGTTAGCTCGCTAACTTCCATCTAAATATAATATAGCATGAAAAGATTAAAACGTACAGCTCTGCTATCACTTCCAACATAGATGAAGCCAAAAAACTAAACAGCACTGAGTTTTGTAGGGTTACTGAAGTTGGACTAGCTGGTATATAATGATGTGCTACGTGAGTTATGTTAGCATAGCATAAACACAGTGAAGCTGGAGGATGAACGCTAACTTTTTTCCACTCGATAAAAGTTAACGTGAGGGTTCCCGATGGTTAGGGACAAATGCAATCGCATGGCAGGATGCTGTAAACCAGGGGTAGGCAACCTTTCTGATGGCGAGTGCCATTTAAAATTTCCTCAGAAGTCAGTGTGTCATATGATTGCATTAGCAATAAATTTAATAACGCTCTATATGAACAGTTACTCATTATATAATTGGGCCAATATGGCATGTTTGTTAATACAGAGACACACATGTTAATGTGATCTCTGGTCTCCCACTCAGAGACACAGGTCTCCGAGTGTCCAGCATGCAGACGGCTACCTGAGGACACTCATGTGAGAGAAAATCTGCTCACACAGATATGTAGAGCCAAATACTGTCAATAAGGCCTCTGCAATGTTCTGAAGACAGTTAAACTTGTCAGGTAGTGATGTCCAGCAGGTGAAAATGCAGCTCCATGAACATGCACAGCTGTGGATTCCAGCTGCTCGATGTCGCATTAACTGGCATTAACTCAGCCAGTTAATGCCAGACAAATCTAGCTGCTCATTAAAGATTTCTGGTTTGATCAGAAAATAAAACATTGGTCCATACACCTGAAAGTCCCAAAAATGCATTGTGTCTCGAGTCTATGGATGCAATTTGACTAAAGACCGGCCCCCCAGATATTAAAGCCATAAAGCCTTTGAATGAAAACAAACGCTGTTGTGACAGTGATGTACACTGTCTTGTTGGTAAATGTATGATTTCCATTCATTTTACGTCAGATGAAAACTTTGGTTGTAAGCTTCAGATAATTATTTAATAACAGCCAGACATTTTAAATGAGAATAAGAAAGTATTTCTTTGTGCCCCCCTTTCCCTGTTAATGCCCTACCTGGCCCCCTGGCAAAACTTTGCTAGACACGCCCCTGCACAGTTACCAGCTGTCAGCTACGTAGAAAAGGATCCTGGTGTTATTTGTCTCTCAGAAACAGTTCATAACTTCCCTTCAACTCATTCATGTCACCTAAAAGGTAAACCTGTTTCTCCATCACCTGTTCAGCTCTGATGATTCAGTAAGGACATCTCCTGGTTTCATCTTCATGTTTCCCTCTCACCAGATATACAAACCGATATCATGACCAGCAGTTTTTACAGCTGTGGCTCCAGCAAACATCAGCTGATACTAGAAATTAATATTAAATACATTCTAACAACAGCTGACCAAGCTTAAACGTGCTGCTGTTGTTTAGTGCGACATCCGGCAGTTTCCTCTTTGTGGCGCAAAGTGAGCGATAAACAAACAAGAGAGAAAAGCCGATCAGCTGATCATTGATCAGTTTCATGATTGAAGTAGCAACAGGAGAGGGAGGGGAGAGAATGAGAGGAGAAGAAGATGCAGCTGTGCAGCAAAGACACAATAACTCCAGCTTTGTGTCTTTTTCCATCCTGGCTGAAGTACGGGACAAACTGTGTTCCTTCTAAGCTCAACACGAAACGGGTAATAATTTCTCTGAATGCAGGACGATTCCGTTTGTACCGGACGGTTGGCAACTCTACTAACTAACCTTATGAATAAAATAAAGTTCACTATCAATAAAATCACAGCACCCGCCCAGCAGTATATAAATTCCGTCATGCTAGCTAGTACGCAGTACGAGTTATTGTAACTGACTGTAAAAAGTCAGCACAACGAAAATAAACTCCACCTAAACTTGGTTTATATCTGACCCAGATAGACTGCAGGTCATAACTTCTTACCTGAAGTTCAGTTCACCTGACGCTCCGACCGGCGGCTGCCTCGGGTCTCTCCTCCTCCTGCCTCCCCTTCCCTCATCCACCTGCTGGCCTCCACCACTTGTTAATTTTACTGAATCTGTGGAAGCTCCGCCATAGCCACCACCAAACAACTGAGTTATTTTTACACACCGACCAGCATCTGGTCAGTCCACCACCAAAAAAACCAAAAAACCAAAATCATCGGGCCACCGAGCAAATGTCCGGTATGCCCGATGGCCAGTCCAGCTATGGTCGTGCGTGCCATCAGTTAACCCTTTGCGTGCCAACGGTGGCACGCGTGCCTAGGGTTGCCGACCCCTGCTATAAACGGACCAAACTTCAGTCAGGAGAACAACTGAGATAATCCATCCACAATACGAGGTTAGACATTAATATACTGCTGCAGGGGCTGGGCTGTAGTTACATCGTAAGATTTTAAAAACTGAGCTTTAAAATGAACAGTGGCGATAAAAACCGAGAGAGGCCGACAGGGATCACTGACTGTTTTTAGGGGCTTGTTCAGATTAAATAGAACAAGATACAAAACATTAAAACATGTTAAAAACATAACAGCCTTAATAAACACAGAGTAGTTTGGACCCTGAAGCAGGGTTCATACGTCATCACCTAAAGACCGTATTCCTTGCTGATGATAGATAGACGGTGCATGAGCTGGCAGTGTGATGGCATGCTGATATGTCACAGTGACAATCATTTTCCATGCTTAGCCTCAGGATGTATTGTAAAATGTTTTCTATGTTTGTTTGGGTGACCCTGAATCCTCCCTTAGTTATGCTGCAATAGGTGTAGACTGCTGGGGGATTCCCATGATGCATTGAGTTTTTCCTTTTCAGTCATCTTTCTCAGTCAACATGTGTTAACAGACCTCTCTGCATTGAATCACACTTGTTATTAATCTCTGTCTCTCTTCCACAGCATGTCTTTATCCTGTCTTCCTTCTCTCACCCAAACCGGTCGCAGCAGATGGCCCCGCCCCTCCCTGAGCCTGGTTCTGCTGGAGGTTTCTTCCTGTTAAAAGGGAGTTTTTCCTTCCCACTGTCGCCAAAGTGCTTGCTCATAGGGGGTCATATGATTGTTGGGTTTTTTCTCTGAATGTATTATTGTAGGCTCTAACTTACAATATAAAGCGCCTTGAGGCGACTGTTGTTATGATTTGGCGCTATATAAATAAAATTGAATTGAACTGAATATGTTTGGCATCCTGGACAATGAAGCTGACAGAGAAACTGATGGGAAAAACATATTTTTAAATCTCAAATCTTGTGTTTAAATCTTAACACCCAGTGTTTTCCTGGATGAATCATGTAATAGCCACTGTAATATTACTTATTGCTTATTATCTTTTTGCTCCTTGTTATTGTTTCATTCATTTCTGAAACATTACTTTATAATATGCTGGTTTAGAACCTCATCCTTCCACCTCTTGCCACTACCATAAATCCCTTTCCTTTTCATATAAGCATTGAAACTAATAACTATAATTGTGTTAGCTTTGGCAAAGTCATGCGTACGAGAACTCACAAACGCACTCTCATGTCTAGTCTGATACAAACATCTCGCCTGGCTTATTCACTGTGTAAACACTGCATGCAAAGTGCACCAGACTAAAAGTAAAAACGCCTGTTCTCAGTCCACCCAGCAGAGAAGTGTTTACCAGTTTAGAAACAGAATACATTTGCACCTGTTATGAGCGATAAGCACAGCAACAAATACATGAAGCAATTCAATATGCAAAGTTAGTGGCATTTTTGGTAAATATTGCATTATTGCTCCTGTTAGGAGTGATGCACGCCTCACTTTATGTAATACTGGACAGCGTGGCTTCTCTGGAAAAGAAGGTGACAAGTTTGCCTTCCTGCTATAACTCACAGTCAGCCTGGATAAATAATTTGTTGCTGTATGAAAAACCACCTCCACAAATCGCAGACTTCTTACTGTTTCTCACTGATAAAAGAAAGAGGAACAACACGAGGTTCCTTTTCTGTAATAAACCTAATCGGCTCAGAGCTCTTTTACTTAAGAATTCCATCAAACTTTATGTTTTGTTTTGTTTTTCACAACAACAACATTGTAAGAATTCAGGGAAAAAATATTTACAACCTTCAGACAAGTACATCATTAATTATAGCTACCTTATTGTTTACTGATGTTTATCTAGACTGTTGCCTTCCCATCAGCCTCTGCAAACTCTCTCCAATAATTACTTCATCCAGTGCAGCCACATGTTGCACTAGGCACCACGTGCCAAGCCTTATCTAAGGTCTCATCTAATCATTGAGCTTTTACAAGCTTTTCTCTCATTTAAAAAATTCTTCAAAGAGTAGCTGTGAAACAGCTAACTAAGCTAACTTTGCAAAGGACTTATCTATTTGAGGAATTTCAGTGAGGATGCAGAGCTCAGCATAGCACAGAAACAGCAGTAGTGAAGGTTACTAATGACCTTCTCATTGCCTCTGACCATGGACTCGTCTCTGTGCTTGTCCTGGCAGACTTCAGTGCAGCATTAGATACAGTTTGCTACCTTAACCTCCTGAAAGCCCCAAACTCTTTCATGGCATGCATTTTTAATTTCTCTTTGCTATTTGGGCTGATTGGGACCTGATGAATGTAAAAACAAAGAATTATCTTTTTAACTGATTTTGCTCTACGAGGGCCGGATATCCACATATGAGGACATTCATTTTAAATTTTGATAGACCAGTGGCAGTGTAATGTCCTCCCCTTATAGAGTAAAATTTAGTATTGTGGTCTAGACCAACGGTCCCAATCCCCGCGAGTCGTTTGGTACTGGGCCGCGAGAGTTGAGACTCGGGTGTGAAATTTATGGTTTTCAGGGTTTTTATCAGTTTTTATCGTTATTTTTTATAATTAACTCGGTTTCCCTGGGTCTTTTCCCGTGTGGTATGAATAAATTTTCTTTTTTTTTGGTACTGGTTTTATTTTGTTGTATTTATCCGCAACACTTTAAAGCCGGTCCATGAAAATATTGTCGGACATAAACCGGTCTGTGGCGCAAAAAAGGTTGGAGACCGCTGGTCTAGACAACCCAAAATGTGATGTCCACATATGTGGACACCAGGTCCTAGGGGGTTAATATATTTCCAATAATAACATTGGTATTAAAGGAAATGTGCAGCAGTGGTTTCAATCACATCTGATAAACTCAGATTTGTGGATGTAAATGGCTTTTCTTCACATGGACTTCAGGGTTCTATGCTGGGACCAGTGCTATTTACATTATACACGTTTCCCTTAGGCAGTATTATTAGAAAACACAATATAATTTTACTGCTTTGCAAATGATACCAAGCTTTCTTTATCTGTGAAGCCAGGGGACACAGATCAACTAGTTAAACTAGGCTTGTCTTACTCTGGATGGCATTACATTGGTCTCCAGTAACACTGTGGGGAACCCGGGAGTTGTTTTTAAACAGCATATGTCCTTCAATCCACACATTAACAAATATCTAGGACAGCCCAATATCGCAGAAACATCCCATCTTAGATTGATGCCCAAAAACTAGTCTGTGCATTGATTACTTCTAGGCTGGGCTACTGTGATTCATTATTATCAGGCTGTGCAGTTAATCTGAAAAGCTACAGTGAGAGTACTGACAGGAACAGAAAGATAGAGCATTTTTCTCCTGTACTGGCTTCTCTTCATTACCTCCTGTTAATTACACAGTTTAATTTTAAATCTTTGTCCTCATACAGAAACGTCCTAACAGCCTTCAGCCATTAGACAGTTTGTGTCCGTTTGGGCCAGTTAGACACCTTCTCTCCTTTTAAGATTAGTCTTAAAACTTTTGATAAAGCTTTGTGTCGTATCTGGTGACCCTGAGCCGTCCCTTAGTTACGCCGCTATAGGCTCAGACTCCCAGACTTTGTGTGATCCACTGGTTTCTTCTCCAGTCACCTCTTTTTACTCCCCACTGCCACACATCCAGTCTTCTTACGCTCTCCTTTTTCTCTCGCTCTTTCCCATCGCCCCCAACCCATAGCTGGTTCTGCCAGAAGTTTCTTCCTCTTACAGTAGTTTTCCCCTCCCACTGCTGCATAGAGTTCATTCATAGGGAATCAAATGATTGTTGGGGTTTTCTCCCTACTAACGTACCGTTGTTAGCTTGCAGAACAAACTTTGGGTGGCTGCTGTTGTGACTTGGTGCTAGATAAACAAACCTGAACTGAATACAACTAATGTCAAAGTGAGTCAAGTAATGAGTCATTCTTAGCTGGCAGCAGTTGTTGTAGTGATCACATGCTTGTTGTTGTGGACATGTCCCTACCTGCCCTACAGCAATACATGACATATTGACAGCACATGCTGGTCGTTTAGTCAACTCTTCAATCAAACATCTAAAAAAAAAATAAAAAGACAAAATTATATAAAGTTGTATTAGTTACTGGTTTGATATTAGTCTGTATAAAAGGTTCCTTGAGGAAACTCCTTTTTTGTCTCTGTGTCACGTTGAAAACCATACAGGTCTACACTGATGTCAGCAGTTAAAAGATAACACTTGAGCACAGATCCTCTGCCCTCATGAGTCAGATCCAGCTTTGCTCACAGACATGACACCACAGAGTGAGAATGTGCCAACTGAGCTGAGGCAACCAGCACTAATAAGGAGAGGAGAGTTGGGGCTCCTCACACTCACTGTTTTCCATTTGCCCACGCCGGCAGGCAGGCTGGGATGAGGGGCTAAAATGTGGCTTTTTAAAAGAAGAGATCAACGCACAAGAGGTGAAACAGGGCAATGACCTTCAGTCACGACTTCCTGCCTATACACAGGTGAGTTCCTTAGATATTAGAAGCAATAGAAGGAGATTAACAAAGCTGAGGAAATGATCTAAATCAGGGGTAGGCAACTCCAGGCCTTGAGTCCCAGTGTCCTGCAGGTTTTAGAGCTCAGCCTGGGTCAATGCACCTGAATCAAATGATTAGTTTGTTCCCAGGCCTCTGGAGAACTTCAAGACATGTTGAGGAGGTAATTTAGCCGTTTAAATCAGCTGTGTTGGATCAAGAATACATCTAAATCCTGCAGGACACTGGCACTCGAGGCCTGGAGCTAACTTTTAGAATTAATAAGAGCAGTTTCAAATGTATTGTTTTCCAGATAGTTTTAGTTAAGGTTTGAATACATACGTACTGTGAACCATGAGTGTTTTTATACATTTAAACTGGTATATAGCTACTTTGCTTAGGAAATTTTAAAAGTTTACAGGTTATATTTATTTTCCAATTTAAAGCATGTCTTACTGCTGTATTTTTCAGTGAAGCTTGACTTTTAGGCTAAATGAAGTTAACATGAGTCATCTTAAGATTCCTGTAAAGCTGAGGAATTTATCAGTGGCTTGTTTGCTTGCCTGGGCTTCTGCCTTCATGAGTAGTACTGCCTACTCATAAAAATAGATAACAGCATTAAGAAATGTATGTAGAAGAGATGCGTCAGCAGTGAGTCTGTTGTGAGGCAGAGACAATTTAGAGAATTAATTAGTGTCTAAACTGTTTCATGTCATTCTGAGCTAACCGCCCCGTGCTGGACTCTCCGCAGGTCACATCAACTTTTAAAGTCAATCTGGGAGATAAGCTGCCTCTGTTTCCCTGGTTCAGTCACAAAAGGGGTGCACCCGGCCTCCAAAGGATGGCTACGCAGGTTTTTACTGCTGAAGCTGGTGACGGTGCTGCTGTTCCCCCATGGGGTGGGCCTCCCCCTGCTCCTGGGCTGTGTATTCAGCCTGCGCGCTCTGTTGCTCCTGCGCTCCCCTCACATCTCCACCAAGCCCTCCACTGTCCTCCTGAGCCAGCTGGCTCTCTCAGATAGCCTTGTGCTGCTGCACTGGGCGCTTCGGCTGGGAGTGACGCTGGGGAGGTGGATGGAGGAGGTGGGCTGGAAGGCGGAGGTGAGTTTTATGAAGGAGGGGAAATCGGTTTGGTGGAGAGAGGCTGCAAAAGTGCTCTGTCATCAGCTGCTTGATGCACATCAGCTGGCCTCTCTGCTGCTGCTGGGTCTGCTGGGACTCGAGGCCACGCTGGTGTCACGCTGGCCTCAGCAGACTCGGAAATTCAGGACTTCTCGCTGGGCGCAGCTCAGCTGCCGTCTGGCCTGGATGCTTGTGCTGCTGGAACTCACGTCTTTGCTACACTTCAAAACTTTGCAGGACTTCAGACTTCAGATGTACCCCTCAGCATTTCATCGTCCTGGCATCATGCTTCCCCCCTCCCTGCCTACTCTCTCGTGTTATCTGAGGAAGATGTTATGGCTGGTGAATTCATGGCTGCATTACGCCATCTTCTATGGTCAACCACAGAGGAGAAAGAGTTGCTATCATTAGACCTTTGTAACAGGAGGGGAAATGGTTGCATTTATACAAAAACAAAATCTTATTTCTAAAAACTTACTTTACAAGTCAGACTATGTAAGCTTTCCTGCGAATAATCTGTCATACAGACTATTATAGTTATAATAGTCTAGTTATAAAACCAATAAAAAGTTATACTAATATTATTGTTAAAAAACAGAATGCTCTATAAATGTTGATAAACATGAATGTTACTACAGAAAGCAAGGTAGAAGTTGCACTGGGCCTTCTGTTCAGCTGGAACAGGAAATACAAGTGTCTCATACTTACAGTATTCATAAATAGACAACTAATCAGTGACTAATCTGTCATCTGCATTTGCATTTGCATAGCCACTTATCCAGTTCAGGAGCTTCAGAGTAAAGTGAAAGTGAATTATATAAATTCAAAGCTTTATTTTCATCAAGGAAATCATCAAGGAAAATTAGCTTAATGAATGATCTGATGAATTTGCTTTAAAAATTAATAACATTTTAATTCCTTTAAATGATCTTTAATTTGAGTCCACCTGTTGCCCTATGACAGCTGATGTAGGCTCCAGCTTATCCCAGCAACCCTGATAAGGATACGAGGAAAAGAGAATGGATGGACTTTTCATTTGTATCATATTTGCTTTATCTGGTATTTGAAAAGGTTTTTTTGGGGGAAAGTTGCACTCTATGTATCAAATGTGATACACTAGGCATCGAGGGGGTTAATCTTTGGAATTTTTGTGTTTTATCTGTTACAGGCGGAGCCATGCACTAAAACGTTCCCTGCTTTCACTGCATCTGTTTGAGTCTTAATGGCACTATAATTTACAAAATTAATGTAATGCTATATTCAGTAAGAGTTAAAACATGTGACTATAACCATTAACTCATTAGGAAGCTCTTTACTGAGGTCACATATGAATGTAACTTCTAAACAATTCTTTTCTTTGTATCCAGAGTCGTCACACCCTGCTCGGCACAACGATTCAAAAAGAATTCACGTTTAAGCCGTTTCACTTTTCAGTAGCCACATTTAATGCCCATCTTTTATATACAGGGTTTTATGAACTGAGCAGAGAAACGTCTGAGTGTAAGAATTAAAAAGTTTTAAAAGATTTTTAATTCTTATAAATGCAACTTTTCATGTGTAAACACAAACTAAAAGCAAGTTTTGTTTTTTTTAACATTACTTGGGGTAACATTTGAAAAGTGCTTAGAGTTTAAAATGATGTATTGGCATTTATTATCAAAAAAACGAATACTTTTAGCACACACATTATGACACATCCATTAAATGGGAATCTGAACACACACGGCTTTCACACTTGATTTTTGAGAGGCTTATATGACATGATCAGCTTTACGTGCAAATGTGCTCTCACTTGTTGTCTCTCCCTTATTTAAACTGGCAGCCAGCCCAGGAAATGGTGTTAATACCAGAGTACAACACAATAAAATGTTTGCGTGGTAAAACCACACACTAGAGCTCATCACAGTCTTTTCTAAAAGGTTTCCAGTTCACTGCAGCTTTTCATCATTTCTTTTGTGCGGCAAAACGGAAATAAACAACAACAAAAACAGCAAACTGGGGTGGGTCACAAGGAAGCTCTAATGAATGGAAATGGCCTCAGCGTAATTTCTGTAATGTCTTCTATTGATTTAGTTTGTTACTATATGGATAGTACAAATGTGCACATGCTGAGTGGAAAATAATTTTCCTAAATGATTTAATGGATGATTAGTGAAATGTGGGTCACTTTGGGCAGGACTGAAGCCACAAACACTCGGCAGGCAGGGCTGTATCAAGACATGATCTAACCAACCACCACAGTCATACCTGAACTCCTCACATTTGTCACAAAGCACATGAAAGATTCAAGATAAAGACAGGCGCTTACATCTGGATAGAATCTGCGACGTAACCACATCACACACAGCAGTCGCTGCCATACATGATGAAATTAAGTTCCAACCACAGAGAGGGGTGAACACATTACATGGTTCAAATAATGTGAGCAGCAGCTTCCACATACTTGTGAGTGAATCCAGAGTTTGTCCTTGCAGTGTGCGGTGTGTCCAGCAGAAGGAAGCACAGAGCTGCTTGCTCTGCTTCTTTACATAATCCACGCCAAGGAGCTCCTGACAGTGTAAAAGACCGAAGAGGATCGAGGAACTCTGCGTCTACGCTAACCTATTTACCACTGTGTTTGTGTGTATCAGTGTGTAGCTGCAAATTCAAGTGTTCCTGGAAGAAATCAATTAAAGCTGAAAAGCGAGGAACAGCTTAAGAAAGAGGGGCCTCGGTGGCCGCTTCCTTCCCGTGATGTTTGGCAGTGGTCGCCCTACACAGAGTACTTTGGCATCGCAGCTGTCACTCACAGGGAAACAATGTGGGAGGTTACACTTTTGAAAATAACAACATGTCCTGTTTGTTCTCTCAAATGAGTCAAGGTTCATCTGCACTACAGGCTGTAAAGGAGAGACCGTGGTAACTGGGTCGTTTCATCTCAAATCAACATGGGCCTTGTGCTCGACCGGTTTGCATCAAAGGTTTACGGACCGAAGTTTTTACGTCTGTAATGAGCCCTCTGACATTTAGACTTCATCTTCTCTCAGCTTTGATCTTTGATCTGTTGTCTTTCAATTTTAAATATGAGGTTGAAATTGAAATTTTTCATGCCTTGGGTATTTTCCTTCTCATGTTCCTGTTTTCTCCCACTGCCTTTATCTGTAATAATAATGTGTCTCCTTTTTGCCTCTGTGCTTGTGGCCTGGGTTTTACTTCTTCTCTGATCCTGCTAACCATGATTCTCAGGAAGGCTGCCATGCTCCTCGAGTTTATCTACTCTTTTTTTATGCTTAAAACTCTATCATGTAAAAGTCACCAACAACCTGCCTGTCAGCCACTTTAAAGCTCTTTCTGTATTTGTCTTTTACTAATTAGCAAATGGACCAAACGTGTCCTGATAGGACCTGATTTATTTGTCCTAACATTTCTTGAAGATGAGGTTGTGATACATTCATCACAAACATGTCATTTGTCACCAATAAAACAGTCAGTAACATATAACAGTACAGAATGGCCTCTTGTTTTGACATGTAGGTCAACAGCGCCCTCATTTGGACTGTTTCATTTTTCCAGTGTCAAAGAACTCGTAAAAATCCATCAGTCCAGATCATTAAGCCACATGCTTTGTCACACTGTGGCAGTTATGATGTCTGTAAAGAAATCTATCAATTAATGTGCAGATTTTCAGGAACTGATTAAAACTGACAGTAAGTTACAGTTTTACATTTTGTTAAGTATATATAATAAAACATCAGCTCACACAAAGAGTCACAGGATCTACAAAAACCATCCACTGGGAAGCATTCACCAAACTGCACAGCAGTCCATCCATTAGTACATTTTATGTTTTTAAACCTGCTGCTCTGGAGCTGTGCCCGCCTCAAAAGTGATGAATGTTAAGATGAAAATTAATTCTTAAATTAAACAGCTGTAAAAATGTCCGGCCTATAAATGTATTTTTATTTTTTTTTTAAAAAACAACAGCAAAAAAAGTTCATCATAACCTACTTCTACCACCTGACGCCTTGTTCTCATTTATTCTGGTGAACCTGTGTGATGGCATGGATCTCTTCCTATGGATGAGAAATCAGATTTTATTTTTTTTTATTTATTTTTTTTTTAAAAGAGAAATCAGAAAGATAACGCACATAAAGGCTTTTAGGATAGTAAAGGTTGCAGACCTGTTCTAGACAGGTTAGCATGTCCATCCCTTTATGGAATCAGAACGATGCCACCTTGAAACGAAACCAAAAAAAATATTGAAACCGAAATTATCGCTTACATTTTTTTTTTTTTTTTCAGTTTCAATCCATTTTTTTTTCGGTTTTGTTTCAAGGTGGCATCGTTCTGATTCCATAGTCCTTGAGCTGTGACACATGTTCATTTTACTGTATTTAACTGATTTTTATTTATTTTTTTTACCTCCAAACTATGGGCAGAAATCTGTGCCATCAGAAACTGAATTTGAATAAGTTAAATTTGAATTTGAATTGCTCAGATTGAATCTGAATTGTAACTTGAATAAATGCTTTTGAAAACTGAATTTGAATTAGTCTAATTTGAAACTGAATCTATGGTTTGAAAATGATCATCACTAAATTGAAATTGAATTTTATATATTGAAAATGAATTCATTTGCTTTGAAACTGCATTTTATCCTTTAAAATTTCAGCTCTCGAATAATTTCAGTTTCACTCTCACAATTCAATTTCAGTTCCAAAATTCAGTTTTTTGGAACTTACATGGTTCCGGTTCCAGAGTAAACGAGCGCAGATTAATAGAACTACGTTTTACTAGCGGACCGAAAGTGTTACTGACGGGAATCTACAGCGTCTTGAGCTGAATTAAGACTTCAGAAGTCATTCGTCATGTCGAATGACCAGCGGATAAACTCTCAGGTTGGTAATAAATGTATTACATGTATAAGAACAAGCGTCATGTTAACAATTGATAGCCGTACAGTAACTTTTATGCTTATTGTAGCTGTTAGCTAAAAACGCTAATTTAGCCTAGTTTGCCGTGGATTCAGCTTTGACAAACAAATATGATCGACTGTTTCTAGTAGAATTCCAAAGTTGTCATCTTGTACCCTGTCAGAGCCCTGTATGCTTGCAGAGACCCCTACAGTAGGGAAACATGCAAAACGCTGTCCAAACCTTTGTATTTGAGCTTTATTTATGTCTTACACAGCATCCCAACTCTTTAGCTAACTTAATAACTTTAGCTAAAGTGAATAGTTAGTCTAATTCATTAGTGCAGCATTACTGGATCACCTCTGTTTGAAGTGATATGATATGTGACTATCACTGTGTTTAACTATCATAATAATTCTTAGGGTACTGAGTGCATGCTTAATTAGTTGGGTTTTTTTTTTAACATACTGCTCCATTGCTATGTTTGACAGGCTGAAGTTGTCGGGTCACCTCCTAAATCGACCATCTTTTACAGGTGTTTTGTGCCAGAAATGGAGTGTCCACTGAAGACTGAAGATACTGAATCTCTACGCCGTGCCATTGATCCCTCTTGTGCCTTCATCTAGACAAGAGACATTAACCACTCTCACATGCTCTGTACCTACATCACCTTCCCTGACAGTCGTAGCTTGGCTCATCTGAGGGTGAAATTATAAGAATGTGTTATTTTGCAAAGTGCTCTCTAGGGTTCCTAAATAAAATATGGCATTGAGGTCATTTCTTTTGAATTAATCCCTTCTTCTGAAATATAAGAACCTCTCCTGGTTTTAATGGCACTTTGGATTTCCTTACTTTCTGTTCCACTCCCAACCCCAAATAGATGCTGACACAGTAACATGGAAGAGGGAAAGAAGTTGGAAAGGACTACTATAAATAAACCTAATGCCTAACAATGAAAAATGTAAAATAAGAACAATAATAATAATAAAGATAAAAGATGAAGTAACAAGTTTTTAGTTTTTAGTTTATTCCAAATGATCATCCAGATGTCTGTGACATGTGATGACAAACACCATAATGGAAGGCCTTTGTCATCACATGCTTAAACTCATATTTTTGCATATGCTGAACAGGCAGTCAGACATGCTGTAACTGTGGGGTAGAAAACTGCATGAACACCATACGGCAGGGGTCTCAAACTCCAGTCCTCGAGGGCCGCTGTCCTGCAACTTTTCCATGTGTCCCTGTTGCAACACACCTAGTAGGTCATTAGCAAGAGTCTAGAACTTGAATGCATGCTGAGTTGGCAATTCAGCCATTTGATTCACGTTACAGCAGCTCATGAGTGAATGAACATGGTGCAACAAAAGTATTTTAGAAGTATATGTTTCCAAATACATATATTTACTTAAATTTACTTGAGTAGGTAGGTAGGTAGGGTTAGGGGTTGCCACCTCAGCATACGGTCAAGTTCTATACTCTTGCTAATGACCTACTAATTGTATTCAGGTGTGTTGCACCAGGGACACTTTCGGTCCGCTAGTAAAACGTAGTTCTATTAATCTGCGCTCGTTTACTCTTGAACCGGAACCGGATGTAAGTTCCAAACAACTGAATTTTGGAATTGAAACTGAATTGTGAGAGTGAAACTGAAATTATTCGAGAGCTGAATTTTTAAAGGATAAAATGCAGTTTCAAAGCAAATGAATTCATTTTCAATATATAAAATTCAATTTCAATTTAGTGATGATCATTTTCAAACCATAAATTCAAATTCAGTTTTCAAAAACATTTATTCAAGTTACAATTCAGATTCAATCTGAGCAATTCAAATTCAAATTTAACTTATTCAAATTCAGTTTCTGATGGCACAGATTTCTGCCCATAGCAAACGTACTCACAATATACAGGAAAAGTATGTTTCCTCCTTAATTTTGATGTATAAATAAAATATTTATAAACTGTTTCCAGCAGAGATTTTTGTAGTTTCTGCTGCAATTGCGTCTCCAGAATTTTTTCATAGCGGTGGTCATGTGGAGTGACACACCAAAAACTGAATTTCCAGTTTTATTATGATGTTGTCAAATACAGGTTACTTACAGAGAGACACGAAATATATGCCTAGTTAATTTGATAACATTGAAAACCAAATAAGATTTTTAAATCCATAATAATCTGTTTTAAGCAGGAATAATTAATAATAATAATAATGGATTGGATTTATATAGCGCTTTTCAAGGCACCCAAAGCGCTTTACAATGCCACTATTCATTCCAGCAAAATGAAATGAAAGCAAAGAATATGTTCACTGCAGTATTGAATAATCAATGATGTGATGGAGGTTTCAGGCTTTTGCAGTGTTAGGCTTTATTTGTTCTGATGGCACAGATTTCTGCCCATAGCAACTCATTGTAGGGTGTCGCTCTCTTTTGCTCACGTTTATTAGAATTAATACCAGCATAGGACAGTCTTGCCAGCAGTGTTGGTCAAGTTACTTGAAAAAAGTATTTAGTAACTAATTACTGATTACTTCTCAAAAAAGTAATCCCGTTACATTACTGATTAATTATTTTCAAAAGTAATTAGTTACTTAGTTACTTTTTAAAAACCTTTCAGTCCAATTCGATTTTTTATGCATAATCCATCATATGAAATTGAATCAAATGGAAAATGTTTTATAAGTTTTCATCTTTTAATTTTATGCACATTGCATTAAGCAAAAATTTAATTATACTCAACAGTTTTTGACTTGAAGAAATTGTTGAACATTTAAACCTATTTTCTGCATATTCCAGCATATAAAATAAAATGTTTTGTGTTTACACTCTTTCAAATAGATGCAAGTAAAACACAGCAGAAAATAAATAAAATCAAAGATTCAGCGGCACTGAGTCCTGTCGCTCTTAAATCTATTGTCACCTGTTTAGCAGGAGTGGAGCAGGTGGAGGTTTGCCTGGTGTCGCAGTCATGTCAGTGGGGGGATCCGGGGATTTCTGTGTGAATGTCACATTCCCGTGGTGGCGTGCTAGGTGCCTGCTCAGATTTGAAGTTTAATTTTTCACTGTAGAAAGAAGTTTTCTTCCCATGCAGAATGTACAGCTGACACTAATGTTTTTGTCACTTTTTACGGACTAAAACTTAAAGTAATGTAAGTACATCCATGCTTTAAACGCTGCATGGTCGTACTCCCTCTCACTCCATATTATCCATTGTTGATCTGCACACGTCTGTTGCTGCCACGGGCATCGCACACGCTTACGTCATTGTCATGAGACACTCTCACAAACAAAATCATGAAGGTTTAGTAACGCAGTAACACAGCGTGCTTACGGGAAAGTAACAGTAATCTAATTACCTTTTTTTGCAATAGTAATCCCTTACATTACTCGTTACTTGAAAAAAGTAATTGGATGCCCATCTCTGCTTACCAGTTGGGGGCCACTGGAGGGGGCAGCAAATCTTGGGTGGTGGCCAGTGCCCCCCTTGGCCCCCCTTCGATGGCATCCCTGCTGCACCTAAAAAGCTGTTTATTGCACTGAGGTAATTTTAACTAAGAGACAGCTATGCTTGTAGGTTGCTTAATGAACACCTGTATATACAGTACTTTAAATACAAAACTTTGGTTATAATGTTTATGCTATTAGGAAGAAAGACATCCTTTTTCAGGTATCATTAGTGGCATTTATGGATTTTTACTTCATCACCTCAGTGTTTCTAAGCTCAGCACTCAACACAGCTATGGTAACGCAGTGCTTTTATCTATTGTATCACACAGTAAAGAGGGTTAAAATTAAACTAAATTCAATTATCCCCTGGAGCAATGCCAATTTTCCCTTTCAAGAAGACCATGTTTGGAAAAAGAGCTGATACAGTCTTTGAGAGCTGACTTTTTACTCCCTTGAAATGAGGAACATCAGCCCATTATATCACAAAGACAAACAGCTCAGTCTGAACAGGTTGAGGTCAGTCTGGTCAGCCTGTCTGCCTCGCCTCTCAGTCTGGAGAAACGGGCGCTCACCCATGGCTGCTCATGCTGCACCTATCAGTGCTGTGGGGTAAACAACTCCCCCTCGATCTCAAGCTGTAGTAGCTGTCGGAGGCCTCAGTTAAAGCCAGCGGCATTGATCTGGGCTCTGCCCAATCGAGTGTCTAATCAGGTCAGAGATGAATGCCGTCTCAGGGGCTAAGGTCAGCTCCAGAAGTACACATATGCACACAGGAGTAAAGGAGTAAAGCCCACTGTACTCCTGTTAACATCAGTCCAAAAAGAGCCTACAAAGCTCGAGGCTCCTGTGTTATGCTGCCTTGCTGCCTTTGTCCAGCCTTGTTGTCAGGGGAGAGGCATGTACGGCATGATGGGGCTACCCCTAAACCCTCCTGGAGCCCGTGAATGAGAGGATGGGCAGAGGCAAGGGAAGAAAAGCAAAGGAAATACACTCATCATCGCATTAAAGGAGCGTTGGACAGAAGGGTCCAAGAAGAAGAGGCCAGGGAGGGAGGGAAGGAGGCGGGGGTGGCAGTAATGGGGTCTTTGTTCTGGTTGGTGTGACTCACAAAGCCCTGGCCAGGGCCGCACAGCTTAGTTACCCTTACCAAACTCAGAGAAGCAGGAGGGAGGAGTGCGTATGGGTTTGTGTGATTGGGGGACGTTTCTGGACTCTAGGTCGAAGTAATATTTGTCCAGTACTCTGATTATTAATTAGTTTAACTTTGATTAATACTGCTTTAGCATCCAGCCCCTCTGATGATTGCTGAATAAGTTAAAGTGGACTTGGTGGTGGCAGATGAAAGTCAATGTAAGGATATGTGAAAACTGCATTGTTTGCACTGTTTTACAAGCCACTGTGGCTTATATTAGGCCTTGCCAAATTAATGGGATACACTCTGGATGATTACATGAAGCTGTGGGTTGTTTAGGTTCACTATCTGGATTAAATTACAGTAATCAAGATGTGAAACACCATTCAGGAAATATGCTCTTATCACACCGTGTGACTCACACTTAAAATGCATGTTCTTCAACATCAACAATTAAGACGGTTAAAGACAAAGCATTGTGTGTCTCTGTGTGTGTGTGTGTGTGTGCGTCGCAGCTCAGTTTAGGCTTTAAGCAGGATGTCCTGTCCTCCCTGCTGCTATTGTGGAGCGGTCAGCCTGCCAGACGCTACTCCCCAAACACCACTTCCCCTCTGTCAAGCACCTCACTCTCGGTGTCTCTGTCACACAAAAACACATTGTTCACACAGACACACAAGCACACATATGCTCACATACTGTAACGCCCCATGCCAGCCTGAACACAATGGAAACCTGGCCAACATCGCCCTGTCACCTGGTTAAAAATAACTCTTTTTGCAACAGATTATGGCTGTGTTCTAACAATAGTGTAGCAGGACTTTGATCAGCCAAAATGGCACTACGCTGTTATTTTGAGGTATCACTCAGCAGAGCTGACTGTGTGTTTTGGCTCCATAAAGTTGGCAGGAACCCGAAGATGTCACATCCATTTTTTTATTGTGCTGTAATTATACTGTATATAGTCAGGGTAAAAAAGAGCGTACTCTCTCTGTCAGTTCTGAGGTTTTACATATCAGGATATAATTTTTAAAATCCAGGTCTCAAAATGATTTAAATGCAACCTTAGATCTTTAATTAACAATAGAAGAAGTGTGTGAAAAACGAATTACACCGCATGATTCAACAGCTTGTAGAACCACTTTTAGCAGGAAAAACATGAAGTTTTCTCACAGTGTTGTGGAGGAATTTTGGCACACTTCAGTTCATCGAGGTCTGTGGTCATTTGTTTATGCACAGATCTCTTCAGGACCCACCGCAGCATTTCAGTCATGGTGATGTCTGGACTTTGACTGGGCTGTTGCAACATTTGGACTCTTTTTTTCTTCTTCAGCCGTTCTGTTGTTGATTTGTTGGGATCATCGTCCACTTACGTGACCCAGATTCAGCCAAGCTTCAGCTGTTGGACACATGGACCCGTATTTGACCCTAGAATAGTTTGTGGTTGACTAAATGCCTCCAAGGTCTGGAGCTGCAAAACAACCACAAATCATCACCCCTCTGCCACCGTGCTTGACAGTTGGTATGAGGTGTTTGTGTTGATATGCTATGTTTGGTTTTTGCCAATAGCGGCGCTTTGCATTATGGCCAAACATCTCCACTTTGGTCTTGTTTATCCAAAGGGCATTTTTCCAGAAGTCTTGTGGTTTGTTCAGATGCATTTTAGCAAACCTAATCGATGCAGCCATGTTCCTTTTAGAGAGAAGAGTCTTTTTCCTGGCAAACAAGCCATTCCATCTTAATGTACTAATGTTTCTCACAGTAGAATGATAGACCTCAGATTGTTTTGAAATGGGCTTGTAACCCATCCTAGACTGATGCGCAGAAACAGACCTGCTAAAGAAATAAACAGGCCGGGGAGCGTGAGGAGTTTGCATGTTCTCCCTGAGCCTGTGTTGGTTCTCTCTGGGTACTCTGGGTTCCTCCCAAACAGTTAGTGTGATCAGGTTAACTGGTGTTTCTAAATTGCTTGTAGGTGTGGATGTGAGTGCTTGTTTGTCTCTCTGTGTTAGCCCTGCGACAGACAATCGAACGGTCCGGGGTGCACCCTGCCTTTTATCCTGTGGCAGATGGGATATCTATCTCCATTATTACAGCAGTTATCTTGTGGTTGAAACTTGTACTTCAATATAACTGCCATGTTATTATGGGGCAGCCCTTACTCCTGGTGAATGTTTATGAATTGCTGCATCTTCAACAATATTTCAGACTGTTTGATGTTTCTTCACCATAATTCGGTGCTACCCTATCAAAAATAATTCTGCACTGTAACTTGCACTGTTTTGAAGCTGATTATTGACTGATGATGTTTTCAGGGTCCATATAATTCCCTCAGAAATAGTCTGCAACCCAGGAACTCAGCTCATCTCCCAGGCATGAAAGAGCTCATGTTCAGCACTCGGAGCCAGGGTATCAGCTCAGGTTTTCATCCCCATGTTGGTCAATCAGAGAGGGTAAACCAAGAACTAAAAACAGCTCTCTGCTGTGTAACCTCCCCAAACCCCTCCTCCTGGTCCTCTCAACTGGCGTGGGTTGGGTATGCACATAACTCACTTACCTCCTATGCTACTGGTTTTTTACCCTTTGAACAATCTCTAGGGTACCAGCCTCCAACCTTTCCTTCCGTTGAATCCGACCTTGCCGTGCCATCTGTCCAACACTAACGAGCAGGCAAATGTGGACCCAGACCCAGTTGCTGGTTGTTGTGGTTTTCTCTGTATTAATGTTGGGTTCTCATCTTACAATATAAAGGGGGGCATAAATATGAGATGACTGTTGTTGTTATTTGGAGTTATATGAATAAAATTGGAATTAAAAATATTGACAGAGAGCAAAAAACAAGAGGCAGCCAACATCACAAAATGAGCTTTGAATGTCCCTGGGAAACCTGGAAAAATATTCCTGAAGACTACTTGAGGAAAGCTGTGCTGAAGAATATAGATGATCATACCGAATATTGACTTTCAAGCTCAATGAAGTTATACAAACTTTTTGTTAGTGCATTTCTATTTATACCCGCACATCGTCCAATAAATCTCTCCATCTTTTTCTCATCCTAGCAAATTGTGTGGCCCTCTCTCCTTCTCCTCTCCTTCTTCACAAATCTCTATTCACTCTCTCCCTCCTCCCCTCATCTCCTCACTGGCCGAGGTACTTTTGTGTCGTTTCCTGTCACCGTGCAGGCGGCTCTCCGCACGCGCACAGCAGGCGCGGTGGGTTGTGATGCGGTCACATTTGTAGCGGACGGACGGAGCGAGTCGCCAGGATTTGCGGCTCGCTTAAAAACCAGTGGTTTGCGCTGCTGGGTTACAGTTTAATTCGTGGGAGACTCTGAGGAAAGTAGTGTGTAGTCGGAGCAGCAGCAAAACTTTTAAGTTGGAAAATAAAAGAAGGTCTGGAGGGTTTTCGCCCCCTTTTGACAGCTGCACCGACAAACATCAGTGACCGGGAGGTGAGCTGCCACCATCCATTCAGCTGTCAGTAAGTTTGCTCTACTTTGTCTTTAAGCTTCAATATTTCCCTTTATAGCTGATGATAACTGATGATTTTGTCTCCACTGGAGAAAAAAACAAAAGACCTTTTTTATCGGGTTCTGGTTGTTTCAGAAATTTGAAGCTTCTGAAACCACAAAATGCCTTTTTTAAGCAGCAGGTCTAACAGCTTTAAGAAAGTAAACCTATAAACTCTCGATGGAGTGATGTAGCTGAAAGAAATACCATTAGCATCTGTCTGTAATGCTCATTACTACAGATTTTTTGCAGTATGGACAGCATGAGTAGATTTTTTTGTATTTGTTGTGTATGTGACAGCCTGGTTAAATTACACTACGTCCAGCACCATATTTGTTCTTTTAGTTTTCTTTATTTTTAAAACATTTGATTAATACTTTTGTGTATATATTAACATAAAATAGTAAAATAAACACGTCTAATACATTTTCTCAGGTCTCAATCAATACTCAAATTGGGATCATAGAAGAAGAAAACAAGCAAATGTTCACATTTATTAATAATAATAAAAAAGTTCTAATATTGGCTTTTTTGACTGTTTCTGCTTTGATCTAAGTAACACCCAGAGGACTTCATGTACTTGTATTTGAGGTACTGTTGTGAAGTAATCAAGATGTCCGTTTATTACGCAGCGCTGTGCGCCTCCTCGTCCTCCACCTTCAGCCCTGTGTGCTTTCATTCTTTCTAGCATGTGAGAGAAAGGAACAGCTGGATGTGTGCTGAGCTCTGAACTCGATCTGTTGGTATCAGCGAGTCTCCAGAGGCCTGTTTCTGTCGCTGCTGCGGGGGGAGACCCCGTAACCGTGCAGCTGTCCACGACCTGTGCGAGAAGTCACAAACTCCAGGCTGAGAACCCTCAGCTGGACCACTGGCAATCCACAACATGCTCAAACGTTGGAAGTTCTCCTGACTTTTAAACAAGCTGCTCAGCTGCCAGATTACCGGTTCTATAGGCTCTGCTGCCTTTAAAGGCAACAACAGCTGACTGTGAATCAGGGACGCTGTCAGGGGTCCTGGGCCTGAGCCACAGCACACAGAAAACCATAGTGTTAGTGTGTTTGTGTGGGAGAGAGAGGGAGGGAGGACTGGCACATTTAAAGTGTTTGCCTGTTTGTGCGTTCACATGTGGAGCCTTGTGCATATGTAAGCGTGCGTCTGGTGCAGACGGGTACAGTAGGGGTATTGTAAAGGCTGATGGAGGCACAGGACAGTGCTGATGGACTAGTGTACGCTCTACTCCATCAAACTTGAAAATCAATATGTGATATGTTCATCTTTATTCGTCAACACAGCCTGAACTCTCATTACTTTGTACGTGCGTTGGAGTGTCTGTTGAGAGCACCTCACTGCTTGTTTAGTGTAACTGCATAACCCAGATTTAGATCTTGTCGGGTTATTTAACTGGGTGGGAAAGCACTGGTACATTTCCATGGAAGACCAAAAAAGAAAGTCAGAATTAGAGTTTTAGGTGAAGCTTGAAAAATGATGGATGCAGGAATCGCTTTAAAATGCCAAATTTTCTGTTTTTAATTGGACACAAAGTGTGATGACATCACTGAGGTTTGCTTTTAACTGACTTTAGAAACCTTAGAAACCAACATCATACAGCTGCACTGCTTACGAAACTTAAAATAATGTGTTAGCGTGCACTGAATTACTCAGCAGTTAAAGGTTTGTAGTTCTGCTTGGTGATGTCACCTCTTTCTCAGTGTAAAGCGTTGTTTAGTTTGACACATTTGTAATACTTTGTAAGGAAAGTTACTCTTATTTTGTGTAGCAATTTCATGCCCATGTTCTTTTACATGGAAATGCTTCTTTCCTCTAACTTACTTCCACTCGAACACTGTGATTCACTGGAAATCATTTCTCCAATCCAAATACTGAATTTGTTGTGGATGTGGCAGAGATAAGATAGTTACCACTCTCCAACACATTTCCATCAGCCTACTTCCTGTTCTGACCTCACACATTCAGATTTAGCATCGAGCAAACAACTTGGGAACACATTGTCTGGAACAATATCAGATCAGTGTGATTGTTAATGTTTGACAAAACTATTGTGTTTCACCCCACAGCAGTGCTCTGTGATGGTGGGAGCCGCTCTCAGCTGCTCTTTCCACCACGCTGGGCTAGTCACTTCTTCCAGCTGGAGTTCAGCCATAGATTCATTTCATGTTGAGCTCTTTGACTCTGGTTCATGGACATAAATGGAATTTAAAGGAAATATGTAGGTATTCCACTACAGTACATATTCCTGTCTCTAGCTATGTTATCGCACACAGTCTTGAAAGTAGCTAGAGTGGTGAAATAGTTATATATTCAGTAATTCTGTTTCACTTCCTATTATTATACACACTGCTGTGAAAGGCCAATATGTGTTCAGAGAGAAGTCAATTTCAAAGCATACTGACATAATGTGTCTGCACCCTCAGTTTTCTTTTCATCTTATCTTGGACATAAAAGATTACTTGGATTACATACAAATCAAATCAAATCACTTTTATTGTCACATCACATGTGCAGGTACACTGGTACAGTACATGCGAGTGAAATTCTTGTTTGCGAGCTTCACAAGCAACAGAGTTGTGCAAAAATACAATAACATAAAACAAGTGTGTGTGTGTGTGTGTGTGTGTGTGTGTGTATACATATTTTACAAATTAAATAGAGTAAACAATAAAATAAAATATATAAAATATACAGAGGTTGGTAGTTGGATATTGTGCAAAACAAGTGGCATTAATGTACAGTGTGGAGTGCATAATGTTGAAGTTCCAGTAATGAAGGTGAGGTGTCTATGAAGTGTTCAGCAGTCTGATGGCCTGGTGGAAAAAGCTGTCTCTCAGTCTGCTGGTTCGGGACCAGATGCTGCTGAACCTCCTTCCCGATGGAAGTAGTCTGAAGAGTTTATGGCTGGGGTGACTGGAGTCCTTGATGATCCTCCCCGCTTTCCTCAGGCACCGCTTCCTGTAGATATCCAGGAGGGAGGGAAGCTCACCTCCAATTATCCATTCAGAGCACCGCACTACTCTCTGGAGAGCTTTGTGGTTGTAAGCGGTGCTGTTGCCATACCAGGTGGTGATGCATCCAGTGAGGATGCTCTCAATGGCACAGCGATAGAAGGTCTTGAGGATGCGGGGGCTCATGCCAAACCTTTTCAGTCTCCTGAGAAAGAAGAGGCGCTGCTGCACCTTCTTCACTGTTTTGTTTATGTGTCCTGACCACGTAAGATCCTCAGCCAGATGTACACCAAGGAACCAGCTACTCACTCTCTCCACAGCGGCGCCGTTGATGGTGATGGGGGTGTGTACTTCTCTGCACCTCCAGAAGTCCACTATCAACTCCTTTGTCTTTGCGACGTTGAGGGTGAGATGGTTGTCTTGACACCAGTGGGTCAGGGCGCTGACCTCCTCCCTGTAGGCCGTCTCATCACCGTTGGTGATAAGACCCACCACTGTGGTGTCGTCCGCAAACTTCACAATGATGTTGGAGTTGTTAGTGGCCGTGCAGTCGTAGGTGTAGAGTGAGTACAGGAGAGGGCTCAGTACACACCCCTGTGGAGCACCAGTGTGATGGGGGATGAGGTGATGCTTCCCAGTCTGACCACTTGGCGTCGGTCAGACAGGAAGTTAAGGATCCAGCTGCAGAGGGAGCTGCTCAGTCCTAGATCCTGCAGTTTCCTGTCCAGCTTCGAGGGAACGATGGTATTGAATGCTGAGCTGTAGTCTACAAACAGCATTCTCACATACGTGTCTCTCTTCTCCAGGTGTGACAGGGCAGCATGGAGTGTCAGGGCTATGGCGTCATCAGTGGACCTGTTGTGGCGGTATGCGAACTGTAGGGGGTCCAGTGAGTCGGGTAGTGAAGAGCAAACGAAGTCCCTGACCAGCTTCTCGAAGCATTTGCTCACGATGGGGGTCAGGGCTACAGGTCGCCAGTCGTTCAATGAGGAGATGGTGGAGGATTTGGGTACAGGGACGATGGTGGCCATTTTGAAGCAGGCTGGGAGTACAGACGGAGAGAGGGAAAGGTTGAAGATGTGTGTAAAAACTCCAGCCAGCTGAGCCGCGCATGACTTGAGGACGCGGCCGGGAATCCCGTCCGGACCAGTAGCTTTGCGTGCGTTCACCTTCCTGAAGCACTTCCGCACATCCTCCTCAGACACAGTGTGCGCACTGACGTCACCCGCGGTGCGCACACTGTCCGGTCTCATGGTGATCCTCACACAGAGAGGCCGTGGTCTGCGGTGTGCTGGTTTTCCCTCTAAAGTCTGTGATTGTGTTTAGTCCCTGCCACGTACTCCGAGGGTTGTCAAACTGTTACTACAGGATTTCATGTAACGCAGGATTTCATTCAATATTCTCTCTTTTTATCAGCGTAAAGTATCCCAGTATGTATATCTGCACTTTAAATGGTATAGCCCAGTTTTGTAACTGTTATAGTAAATAATTAGAGGACTTGTGTACATATACATCCCATGAATTAATTGAATTGACCCATTATTAGCGTTACATTTATGAGAGAAATTGATACTCGGATGCTAATCGATACTGAAACTTACCATCTGATTGACACTGTTGACACAACACCTCTTGTTCACCTCTTCCTGTGGAAACAACTCCACACAGCACTGCAACAGGGAGGCAGAGGCTGAACTTTTGACCTGCAGTTGACAATAACAGCACTGCAGAAGAATTTCAAGAGGTCCCACTTCAGCAGCATTGATGTCTTTAGCGGTTATCAGCTAGCCAATAGTGTGAATTTAACAAGACGTCACAGTTATTTGTGTCTAAAAGGTTATTTTTCTCCTAAACTAACTGAAGCAGAGAAAAGTCGACCAGCAACTAGAGAGAAACATTCACAACCTACCTCACTAACTCTACTCGATCAGCTACAAATGTAGTAGTGCCAGATAACAAAATATAGTAACATATGTCATGTAGTTCAAGATTCAGGTTTATTATTTTCTTTTTGGCATGTCTCACAGATAAGTGCCTCTCAGAATTAAAATATTGTGACGCGTGATCACGAGCGACTCCATGATTCCCGACCCTGGCACATACAAACATGCCCAGATGTTATGAATACTTACATATAGATGGTTCTGGATGGATAATCCGTGTAGTTTTGTTTGTATCTTGTTTCTTTTAAATACTTGGCTCTATCGGGTAGTTTCTTTAGAATTGTACACTTGAGATTCAGTTGTTGAAACACAGAGTAATACATTTCAACCAGCCATATTCCTAAAATGAAATCTGCATCATGTTCTAGTTGTACCACATTTTCTGGAGAACTTGAGTGGTTTTGTAATGAGGAAGTGACTAAGTGCTTTTTCCTTCTTTCTCCACAGGACTGACTGCCCCCCCCTGTGCATCCTGACTGTCTCAGCCTCCATTTGTGTGTCTGAGGATCCATGATGACTCGGAGGGGGCTTGACTGGTGGATCCCCTGCTGACATCTTTGATCCCCAGATTTCCGCTCTAAAACACCGTTTCCCGACAGCTTTTGAGCTGTTGTGCACCCTTTTATTTTTATTTTTTGTGGAGGCCCCCGTCTGCGGCTGAGCTCTCAACATGGCTAGCCTGGTGATCAACGAGACCGGAATGGTGGACTGTGGGATTGACGACTCCTTCAAGTACAACTTGTACTCTGCGGTTTACAGCGTGGTCTTTGTGTCGGGCCTGATAACCAACTGTGCCGCCCTCTTTGTGTTCTGTTTCCGGATGAAGATGCAGAACGAGACCACGATGTTTATGACCAACTTAGCATTATCTGATTTAGTGTTTGTTTTCACGTTGCCGTTCAAGGTCTTCTACAACGTGAATCGTAACTGGCCTTTTGGAGATGGACTGTGTAAGGTTTCGGGAACGGCCTTCATCACCAACATCTATGGCAGCATGCTCTTCCTCACCTGCATCAGCGTGGACCGCTTCCTGGCAATAGTCTATCCGTTCCGTTCACGCGCCATCCGCACGCGGAGGAACGCGGCGCTGATGTGCGCCGCCGTGTGGCTCACCATCGTGGGAGGAGGCATTTCGGTGACCTTCTTCTCCACCATCAACAGCCGACACAAAGCCACCACATGCTTCGAGGGCTTTTCCAAGAACACCTGGAAGACCTACCTGTCTAAAATCACCATTTTCATCGAGGTGAAGCGAGACGCACAACATACAAATGACTCTGTTATTTTATTACGATAACCAAGACATAGAATTAAGGTGTAATTTTCATAATGTTTTTATTATTTTTTCCAGATTGTTGGTTTCCTCCTCCCGCTCTTGGCCAATTTAATATGCTCCTCGCTGGTTCTGCGGACGCTGCGTCGCCCCGTGACTGTTGGTCACGGTTGTGACAGTAAGAAACGCGTCCTGCGGATGATCCTTGTCCATCTTGGCATCTTCATCATCTGCTTCGTCCCTTACAACTCTATCCTCTTCCTGTATGCCCTGGTGCGAACCCAGGCCCTGGCTAACTGCACTGTGGAGCGCTTTGTCCGAACACTTTACCCCATCACTCTATGTCTGGCCAGTCTCAACTGCTGCCTGGATCCCGTGGTGTACTACTTCACCTCGGAGAGCTTCCAGAAGAGCCTGACCATGGGAGGCAAAGGGTCTGGCTCTCGGCCTGAGAGCATGCCCCGCAGTGACACGGAGACTCAGGACACAGCGACGGCTGTCCCGAGCGACACCCACACTCTGACCAGCAACGGAAAAGAGACAAAGATCACTGAAAGTCAGTTGTGACTCAAGAAAGAAGGAGAAGAAGGACAGGGTGGGTTTGACTGCAACCCCTGATTTTGACAAATATAACAACCACTTGTTTGGTCCTGAAAATGGAAAACACATAACTCACCAGATTAGTTAAGTCCTGAGGTAAGTCTTGAGGCATGGCCTGGGCTTTATGGATTAACCCAGCACCGGAGAACAGAGGAATGTATCTGTGGTTTTTATGAGCGATCGCTACAGGGACCAGAAACCCAACTACACTGGGACTATTGCAATAGTCCAGAGACTCAAAGTGGGTCTAAAAGAGACTCTGACATGTCATTGATCAAACATAAGACATGCACACAATTCCACTGGACTCTGAAGAAGATGATGTCCATCCACATGCTGTTTAGTACTTGTGTAACACAACAGTTCCTTAAGTATTATTATTATAAAGATCAAGCTTTCACAGTGCATTATATCACTGTGGTGTTACTAGTATTGCTACTGTGTAACACAGCATTGTGTTGACCTGCTGAGTCAAATGTATCTCATCATGTTGAAGACTGAGGCCAGTAAATGTCTGTTTTTGAATTGCATTCATTATTTCTTTGCCCCGGCCTTGTGATTGTCCTCACAGTCAAACCTGCTCTGAGCTGCTCTTTGTCAGCGAGCCTGTACATTTGAACTTGTGCAGGAGTTTTTCTACTCCAGCTTCTTGGTTTTTCACCAAGCAGCCAGTGTGAGCTTGTCCTGAGCGCAGAGGGCAGCTCTGATTTAGTTGAGGACCTCGGCCTGTGTGCTGTGTCACAGGCCAAATGCTTATTATGACTGGAGCAATGGTCCATTGTTTGCTTCTGAATGAGGTCTCTCTGTCTTAATCCGGCCTTAGACTGCAGATCTGCTCAAAGTCTCTTACACACAGCAATGTGCAAACACTCCAAGTACAGATGAACGCCTTTAGCTGTTTACCCAAAATCATGGATTTAAACTGCATGGAGCACAAAACACTTGTGTGTCAGCAGATTTGGAAGTTCGAGTGTTGCTGAATTTGCGTGTATAAAATGCAGTTTGGTCGAGCAGTCTGTCAGAAATGTGCAGAATTTGTCCAATCTTTATCATAAAGTCCGGTCAGAGCAGCATCTGCAACAGCAAAATAAATCATTTTGCAGCTGTGAAGAAGCTTCTGAATCAAGTTAAACTTTGGTCAAGTTGGTAAATTTTAGCATCCAAAGATGGAGGAACCACCTGTAGCTTAACTGCCGTACATTAAACTTGATTTATTCTTCTGTGGGAAATCTACATAGTAAAGGTAAACTCCTTTTATCCCCACACCTCAACCATTCAAGTCATTGTGGTATGCATCAACCTGACGTGTAGTTACATTTCTCTGGATGTACACGGCAGGTTATTTAGAAGGTTGCGGTGTAGGGTTAAAATGAAATTTCGGTTGTTGCATAAGTTACAATGTAGATCTGACGCAGAAGTATTCATACGCGTGTTGGAGTCGAGGCCAGCTGTGAGGCAGGAATCAATAACACAAGCAGATGCGGAATTAACGGTGAAATTTCCTGTTATCAACCGAGCTACAAGTTTGGGTTGGATTGCTGGATAGTTTGGAGGGCTTTATTTAATCTTCAAACCTTGGATTTATAAACAGTGCAGAGAGTAAACAACACAGTGTAGAGCAACCAGCTGTGTTGTTGAACTCCACCATCTTCCAACCCAGTGAGTTTCAGTAGTTCATCAAGTAGTCCCTATGCCACCATGCTTTAAGCACCACCTCATGTTTGGTCATTAAAGCATTAACTGTAGAGCCGAGGATGACAGCAGGCTCGCAGCTTGGCTCTGTGTACGTACAGCCCCCTGCTGCAGAAGCACAATAAATTCTCTTGGTGTCATTACACTCAATGTTGGTACAAGTTTAGTTTTTTCTATTCTTTTGCTAAGCAATCCAACTTTCCATTGCCTTAGTTGGCAATGTAACAGAGTATACCTGCTTCACTGGTATGCACAGTGAGAAATGAGGGTGTTGGGTGGAGTGGGGGTGGGGGGGTGTCTGGTTGTGTGAATGATGGGAGCATTTTGCAGCAGAACGACAGAGGGGCAGCAGTCTTTGGATCCTCAGATTTGGGGTCAAGGGTAGCAGGAGGAGAGAAGAAAACCAGGAAATAAGAACAGTGGGAGTGTAGAGGTATGCATGAGCTTCACCCCCCCCAAATGGTTCATTCCAAGAGTGTTGCGTCACTTTTTTCCCGTTTTTTTTGAACAGATAACAGTCAGATGTTTACCGTTGGAGCACGCCTGTTAAAGGAACAGTCTGCCCTAAATCTAGAAGAGAAAAATGCACATGGCTCAGTCAGTTGTGACAAGTGGCCTGTCCTGACATCTAGTGGCCACAAGTTACAACAGCAATTTTAAATTTGAGACAACAGACTGACCACAGACCACGTTCCACATGTTTGCTGATTGTTTTGGGCTTCATAGTCACCTGTTTGTCAGCCCTGTAGAAGTCTCAGAGAAGCCACAAGGCAGCCGGGGCAAGCATGGGAAGTATTATCAAGCTATTTTCTCTGGGTGTGGCCTCGTGCTGTGAAAGTAACAGGATGGGGAGCGTATGTCATAAAGCTACAGCGTGGTTAAACATTTCTACAGCACGTGAAGGCTTTCCTTCTTTTTTTTCTGTAGGCCTCGTGAACAAAAACCATAACCACAAGAACAAAGCTTAAAAGCTACTGTTCAGTGTCAGAGGACACACAAATGCAGCCTTTTTATTTAATATTTCTTTTAATTATTAGAGGAATAAGAGCCAGGTACCTACATTTTGCTAAATAAATACTATGATTTAAAAACGGAAGTAAGGAATCTGAACGGGGAAGCAGATGAGTGCTATTATTTTGGTCACAACGGCTGTAGGTGAACTGAGACAACTTCTACACCGTCAGCGTTGCACTGTAGATGTGTTAAAATACAGACTGCAAAGAAGAGAAGCTAAAGAAGAGGGCTGATTTCCTCAGGATCTGCTGGGTCTGCAGACCAGATCACCTTTGAAAAGATCTTTTGAAAATCTTCAGACATTTCTGAGGTAAGAAAAACAAGCATGTGTCTGCATGTGTGCTCTTTCAGCGTAACCTCTTTTCCTGCTGCCATTTGGTTTAACCGCATGTGTGTCCAACTCTGCTCGTTATAGTTCTTGCGTGTGTTGCTAAGCACTAGTGACGACGTCGCGAACAGCAGAAAAACACTCAAGCGCAATAGGGCAGAGCTTCCCCTTCCCTTCAAAACTGGCAGCTAGTTGAGTCACAGAACGACTGACACCAGATCCCGCCACCTCCAGCAAACACTCTCATATCACATCACCAGCAGCTTCATGCTGTTTTCACATGCAGTGCGCTGGCAGATTCTTCTTTCGGCACCTGTTGACTCCTTTTTCTGCTGCACAGCGCGAGGACTTTGTAGAAGATGCTCCACGCGGTCGCTCCTGGCTCTGACCTCTACCGTCTGCCTACGCTGGTGATTTAGAGGCTTGAAAAACGAGGTAATAACACAGTGTTTGTTTGTGTAGACATGTACATGAGGGCGTCATGCTGCTGTGCCCTGCGGTCAGAGTCATGCTTTGAATTTTGCTGATGTTAACGGACTGTTATTAGTGCTTTCACTTTGCGTTTAATCTTAAATCTGGATATGCATATGTGTCGCCATGTGCATATGAAAGCTTTTGTGTCACAAGGTATAAAGACTTTGAAATTTGTGATAAACTGAAAAAAAATGAAGTTATTGTTATTGTAGTTACTTGTTTTTGATTCGATGTAGGCTAAACCGTATCACCAGTTACTGTATCACCAATATTTATTCATGTCGACTTGATATTTTATCCTAGCACATTTAAGAGATATGAGAAACTCTACACGTGTTTCATGGTGTGTCATGAAAATGAATTCTCGGTTTCTGTAATTTCCTTAAACACAACTCTTGAGATAGTATTACACAACTCTTTATCGTACAGGCATCATCAGGGAGCTTTTTTTAAACTGAGAGTCTCAGCAGCTGTCAGACAAGTCTAAACAGGTCTGAATCTGGTAAAGCAGTTAAAAAACGACCACTATTACTGTGCTCCCCTCGTGGGCCTAGTGTAGGAAAGGGTGCGGACTTATAATGATGTTAGAGGAAGGATGATCCTCCCGTGATAAGCAGAGCCAGTCCTCGATCTTTCTTCCGGTCACTTCCTGCTGCCGTCCCAAGCAGTTTTTGATTTATTTTCACTTTAACACCATTTTCATGGCATTCTCATATAAAAACATATAACTTAAACAATTAACCATCACACAAGAATGGGAGAAAAATCTAACTGAATAATTTTTTTTCATATTAGCTTGGCTGTGATGACCAAAATTACTTCATATATAAAATTGTTGTAATTTTGTTATATGCCATTAGTGCAAGCCTTTTCTGTGTTTTGCTGGCTGCTGCTTTATGACACCTTGTTTTTATCTGGGTCTGCAGCTTACCAGCCCAATAGATTTTATGACACTTATCTGCCAGAGAGCAGCTACTTCTGCTTCAAAATCTGTTTAGAAATTCCCACAAACAAGCCCAAAGAAGAAAGGTGGGGATATCCTGACTGTTCAGTAAGTAACAAATATAGTGAAGAAAGACTGATATTTCTACTTGTAGCAATTTATTTTTTAGCTGATCTGGGAGAGCACACCTCCCTCTGCCTTTCCATGTGCACACACTGAGGTGAAAAGAGCAACAGCACATAGGCTGGAGCGGGTGTTGATGTTGCAGCATGAAAGGGATCGCTGAGGTGGGTTGCAAAGTGGCTAACAGATTAAAATAGCATGAAATGAATGCCCCGGTTGATTTTCAAGCAAAAGTCAAACTCTTAAATTTTTTTCCTGTAATGCTAATGACCTCATCGGGATGATGATGTCAGGAGCAACAGCAACGAATGAAAGTGGATGAACTGAATTCATGGAATGCGCCTTTAATGAGTTGTTAACATTCACTTTTAGACTCAACGATTACATCATCTCATCTAAATACACTTGATACTTTTTTTACATATAGACGTTAGCAGTCATCACTTATGACTTTCTGCCACTTTGCAGTTTTTTTTGCAGTTGTTCTTTTTTGTTTTTTTGGAGCATTTCTGTGTTAAACTGGGTTTAAAGCTACAAAGTGTTTGTCATACTGCAGGAGGCTTCACACCTGCCAAAGTGAAAATGTAGGTTCACCGTTGCTCTGCCAGCTGCTGATTCCAGTTTTCAAAGCGAACTTTTAGTTTCAACTTTCGCAACAACAAAACGGGAAACGTGAAGCACTGTTCAGCTTTTTTCTTGCCACGCGCAGGCTACGAGGTTTTTATTAAGGGCAGATTATGACAATAAGGATAAAGCGCAACGTGTATGTGCATCGGATGTTTCACAAGTTCTCCTCTCTCTGCCTTTCAGCAGTCATAGATACTTCAGCAAAAAAAACTATGATCAAAGGAAAGGCACGCTTGGTTATATCATCACTGTGAGAGAAAAAGAAAAATGGTCACCAATATGACTGAATGCAAGTACAATGAAACGGCCTGGAATCAGAAAATGGACGTGATATACACCTACTTCTACCTGATTCTCTTCATACCCGGGCTGCTGCTCAACACCACTGCACTCTGGGTCCTCCTCAGATACATCAGGTAACACTCATACAAGTTCACACCTTTAGAAAATTTCAGATACGTTTTCACTAACTCTCTCTGTATGTGCCGTTTAACAGCAAGAAGACCAAGGCGGTGATCTTCATGATAAACCTGGCCATCGCAGACCTGGCCCACATCCTCTCTCTGCCCCTCAGGATCTATTATTATTTCACGCACACCTGGCCCTTTGGACGAGGCCTCTGTTTGTTCTGCTTCTACCTGAAATATCTCAACATGTATGCCGCTATAGTGTTCCTGGTAAGCAGGCGGTTTAGGGAAAGCAAGCCTTGAATTTCCTGATAATGCTCATCACAGGGAACAAGGATAGTCAAATGAGATCTTTGTAGATTTCATTATATTTAAAATCAGTCAAATGTCAGTACAAAGCACTTTTGTTGTTGTTTTTGTTTTTTAAAATCAAACTCAAAGAGAGAAAGTGATTTAAATGAAAGCCTCTGTCTTCCTTCTTGGAACTGCTTTGCTTCCTGTGCCTCAGAATAAATAAAAAGTAGCTTCTTTTCATCTCTCTCTGATTTCAGGTGTGCATCAGCATGCAGAGGTGTCTGTTCCTGCAGAAGCCGTTCACGGCTCGACGGTGGCGGCGTCGCTATGACCTGCTGATCAGCTTTGTAGTGTGGGTTGTGGTTAGTTTGGCCTGCTCTCCCTTTATCCTGATGCGGAGTAGCAACAGCGGTAGCAACAACGAAGTGGCATCAAACAGCACCCATGCCCAGCATGCCAACGTCACCAAACAACCACTGACTCCCAGTAAACAGAGTTTAGACTCCAACGCCACTTCGGCGGGCTGTTTTAAAGACTTGCCCATGCGCCACCCTCCTCTCTCGTTGACGATCACCATGCTGGTCTTTCTGGAGGCGTGTGGTTTCCTAATCCCTCTAGCATGCATGTCATACAGCACCGTCCGCATCTTCTGGTCCCTCAAGGAGAAGCAGATCCAGGATCAGCACAACTCCTTCAACTCCTCGGCACGCAGCCGCCTCCACTCAGTCACCTCCAACTGCCAGGCGGAGAAATCGAATGAAAAGCAGACAAATGGCGAGAAGCGGCGTGCTCTGCGGATGGTGGTGGGCTGCTTCATTCTCTTTTTGTTCTGCTTCGCTCCGTACCACCTCAACTTCGCGCTCTACCTGATGGTGAAGCAGAGTATCGTGTCCAGCTGCACCGTCAGCAGGGTGGCCCTCCAGTTTCACCCAGTGTCTCTGTGCATGGCGGGCCTGAGCTGCTGCTTCAACCCCATCCTTTATTACTTTCTTACAGCCGAGTTTAGGATGCACCTCAAAAGACGCACCTCCTCCTTCTCCTCCTCCATCTCCTCCCCGACCACTTCACCGACCCAGTGTCCTTTGCAGAGCAGACTCATGAGCACCTCCTCATACAGGGAGTAGTATTACTCAGAGGAAAAGTCCATGAAGGATTCTGTTAACTTTAAAGCAGACTGACACAGGGTCCAAGCTGGATATGATCATCTGACATGTTGCAGCTGTCGGAACACAAACTGACCCGAAAGACATTGACCTGAGTTGTGTGAATCCCGCCTCCTCTAAAGCAAGCAGAAAACACCTTCCAACATGCAGACAGTATCATAAAAGCTGCCCACTGTTTCAGTTTGTGTCTTTAAAACTTGATATAAGCTATGTAATAAAAGCTGTATGTGAAATGCACTCCCATTAAAAGCTTTAAGTCTCATCTCTGGCTCTGATGTTTGTTTCTTCACTGCGAGTTGGACTTTTTCTCTTTCAGGCAAAAAGTGAAAACAGGTGCCAGCTCATTTTTGCTTCACTTCCTCTCAGAATGCAAAGTGGTAAAGGCAGTTGGCAGCAGTTACAGCAGCTCTGAAACCAGTAACTGTCAGGCGCCCCCCACCCACCAATCTGCACAGCCCAAGCCTGAGCCAACTCTGAGTCTACATCAGCCCCCAGACACACAAATGCAGCCCACCTAAGGAAATCTACCAAGAATGAATCATCCACCAAAATGCACCTGCCTCTCGTTTCTCTGTTCTCACACGCATCAGTTTAGTGTTTGCGTTCTGAGAGTGTCACATTGTAACTTGTGAAAGTTTGCTTTGTGGTTTAGGTGTAAATATTTATGTTTGATTGCTTTTGATTTGATGTCCTGTCAATAAAACAAACAAAGGGGCAGCGTGACGTGTTGACTTTGTCCAGAAGGAAATGGCAGCTAAGAGTGTAATAGCAGAAGTGTCAAAAGAAAATTCTTGTAAACCACACCCCTACGCTCACAGGAAGCCCTCTGTGTGTGTGTGTGCGCGCTAAAATCCCCAGAACAGCAGACACACAGAGACGGGCGGCACACATGCAACGAGTGATAGATAAGAAATCAAAACAGGAAAGAGCACGAGTGAAGACAGAAGTTAATGGATATGAAAGATAGATAGAGAGGTAGAATGAAAAAGAGAGGCAGAGAGAGAGAAAGAGGCGGGACGCTGAAATTAAAGAGTGTTAGAGGAGGAGAAAGGAGGATGGAGCTTTTCATCTGATGCCCCGGTCTTATCTGCTTTTTGTTTCTCCAGCATCTTTAAAGACAGAGGTGAGAGGATGATTATTGATTGCTAATAATGTTCAGAAGTGTCGGGAGAAAGTAGCGGGTGTGTGGGGGTTTGTGTGTGGATGCTTTCTATGTGGAGTCATGGCTCATAGGGGACCTTGTCTGTTTCTCCAGTGTGTGGAATGCCTGTTATGTTGAAGTGTGTGTGTGTGTGTGTCTGAGGGCCAGTATTGGGGTGTCTGGTCTTTATGTGTCAGTGTAAGTGGACTTCCTGGAGATCACAGCATATTTTATTGTGTATTTGAACAGGGCACACACACGTGGAGGGACCCCGATGCTCACCGGCAGCGTTTTTGGTTCTGAAACACGAGGTCAGATCTTCGGAAAGCTGCTTACACGCCAGCAGCCCACAGACGGAGGTGAATCACAGCAGATGAGATTATGTGTTTCCACTGGCAAGACCTGATGAAAACTACTGAGTCCTAAGGTAAGGGAGCAGCACTTGCCTTGTCTTTTTATCTTTATCTTTTTAAAAACACTTCACTTTTCTCGGTTAGGTTGACATTTCAGCTTGATCCCGAGGCGCGTTACCGTAAACATGTTACTTTCACAACAGATGGTCTCGGTTTGACTCCTGTACATACATGTCAAAGCCTCTGCCGCGAGAAGGAAACGAGAGCTTCTCACAGATTGGCCTTTTGCACATCATACAAATCAACACACAGCCTTGGAAGGAAGCACATGGTACGTGCATAAGTGAGAGTAACAAGTGGAGAATCATTTTCAAACAGTAACACACAGGTCAGCGGTCACTGAGTTAAAAGGCAGTCCGGGGGCTGATGGTCTACTGGGGCCTCGGCCTGAGCATAAAAGGCAGTCGGGGAACTGAGAAGCAGTCCAAGCTTAGCAAAACCCCCCTTTTTACAAATAAAATTCCACTGTTTGTTTGTGTATGATTGTGAGGAGTTAAGTTCAGGTCCAAATACTACTTTATACATTTACACTGGTAGATCCCAGGCAGGGATCGCTGTTTATACTCTGCTACATTTACTTACACACTGCTAAAGGTACAAGTTACTAAACGGTTCATTATCAATAGATTGCTGCCTAACCTTTTTTGGCTTGTAACCGTTTACAAAAACAGTTTGGGAGCCAAGCTGTTAAGAGTACAAACTAACAAAAAAAGAGTAAATGCCTTAGATAAATAACTTTAACATTGAAGAAAGTAAAAATATATTCCCAAATAAAGGGTTTGTTTGTTTTTTAAAAAAAGGTCCACCCTATTAATCATTTTACTCCCACGCAGAATTTATCTCGTGACTCTTTAGGGGAGGGCAGACACACGGGTAGGAAGATACTCAAACCGTGCCATCTTTTTACTGCTGCAGCTGAAACAGCAGCGCAATGCTAGCGGACAAATGTATGCATTCAAATGTAGTCAAATGTGCAACTGCACATGATATTTAGATTTTGTGCTGCTATTTTTAGTTATTTCCCTGTAAAGAAATGTGGCGTTCTTTTAGTTAAGCAACAGCAACGTGATTATCGTGTATAAAAAATCTGCTGAGGGAGCCCGTAAAGAGAACTAAGAGCAGTCACTTAACCACTGTTTGTCTTGTGTTTGGCAAGTGCCATTTCCCCCTCACACACAAAAATAGATACACATTTTTTGCTGCGTGTTGCGAGTATACCTTCCAAAGGTATACCAAATAGTTTCTTGTCAGAGATGAACTATATTTTAGTGGCTGATTTGCATTTTTGCATCGATAAAATGGTTCATAAATGATCTTGAAACGTCCCAAAACTGGTTAAAGTGGGCCTAATATGCTTTGCTAACATTCTGCCATACATATATAGTGTTCTCATAGTGCTAAACAAGGCCAAAGTTCCAAATAATGACATCAGAGTATGCATTACTAATCCCTGTGAGTCAAAGTTCAGGCTTCAGACTGCTCTAAACACAGTTTCTGTTCTTGTTTTCACTGCTTTTTGCTCTGGATGATGTCACTGAAAAATATCCCAATGCTGTTAGCACAGCAGCTCCACCCACCAGCTATTCAAACCTTTTGGTTGCAAGGAGCAGCCAATCAGAAGAAAGCTAGCTTAAAGAGAGGGGGAAGGGCGGAAGATAGTGTATGAACTAAGGGTCCCTTTTAAACTGATGGAGGATTAATGGACTAATGGAGGACAGAAATAAACACATGCAGGTGTTCATTTGAGCATAGCAGGTGTCTGGGTACTAGGCATGTGGAAGATCGCAACACCACATCGTTCCTGGGTTTGCTAGGGTCTGATAAGTCTCATTAGAAATGAGATAACAAGAAACAAAAGTTGAACAAAAAGAGGATGACAGCTGTTCAGCGAGTAAGTAAAAAGCCATCATTTTAAACTGGTCTACACCCACTAAAGTTTGTAGCTGTGGGTGTGTGCACCTATAGGCCGTTCAGTCCCTGACATTACCGTTTCCATTTGAACCGAAAGTATTTGAAGATAATCTAAGTTGAAGGTCATCTAAAAGCTTTAAAATTTCATCTCAATTACTTTCATTTTCTGCTCTGTGCGTGTGTCACGAAGAAGGAGAAAAAAACGAAGCACGTTACAGGCGTCACCTACATCGAAAAACCACCCGCAGTACTGCTCCTCATCTCTAAGTGCCCTTTAGTGACAGGTTTTTCCTTGATCTGGGCTGTTAACCAGTTGCCTGGTCTGCCTGCGCTAACCACGCTAGTTTCACTTCGATGCCTTGCGCCGTAGTTATTTCACACAGACTCAGTGCAGGCACCATAATGCTCGGCAGTGAAGCAGCACGTGGGAGAGTTTACCGACTTCTCTGCGGGTTTGCACGCTTGCTGTAAAGGGCACTGCAAAAACACTGCTATCAAGGATCATTGATTAATTATGTTATTCATAAAAACACATGGGAGATTATACCCGGCAGGTGCTGCCACCGAGCACAATGTCATCTGTGTCTCATCTAAAAAGGTTCCTTCTCCAATTCTGATGGCTATCTATGCTACATGCAAAACAGTAACTTTAATATCCCCTGGTTGCACTGTGTGAAAGGTAGAGCGAGCAGCAGTTAAAACTCAACTGCGTCGCTGTCAAGAGCTGATCTGCACTACAGTGTGTGAGAAAACCCAGGCGGAGACAGAACCTCTTGGTGTGAGGTGACAGCACAGAAACCTTCATGTTGTTTTTCTTCCTCTTTTTGGTAACGCTTTCTGCCTCCGACTACACATACTGAACTTAACTTAGGTTTCTTTCCTCTACCAGAACACCAGACTTGTTGGGGATCGCAGAGAAGCCTGGAGGACTCATCAGCAAAAACTTAAAACAAAAGAAATTCTTCCTCTGTCTGGCATGCCGCAGAGAGTACCAGCTGCACGGGCCACAGCATGATGTAACCGGCGGCATGGACGCTCAAACCAACCTGTCACCAGACTACAAGCAGCTCTCCTGATACAAGCTTCCTGCTGGTTTGCAAGGCAGCTCATCTTAACACTGACATGAATGTCAGTTCTCCTAATATGAACTGCTCCAGTACCAATGAGATAATAGACTACCAGCACCATTTGTATGCCGTGGTGTACAGTGTGATCTTAGCACCGGGCCTGCTGGGCAACGTTCTGGCGCTGTGGGTGTTCAGGGCCTATATCAGAGAGACCAAGAAGGCCGTGGTGTTTATGATGAACCTGGCTGTGGCCGACCTACTGCAGGTAAAAATCCTCTTCAGTCGTATTTCGCACTTACTTTCCAGTTTAAACCATTACTGTGAAGTCACGTGATGTGGTTGTGTGGTTAATTACCACATAGCCCTCCTCGGGAGTCAAGCTTTAATCAGGGAAGAAGTTTGCATGCAAGAAGTAAGAAGAATGTAAGAAGGACTTGTTACACTACTCGTGCCCCTAATAGCTGCATTTAGTGTTGTAATGCTGATCCTACAATACGGTTTTAAAACTGCAATAAAGCAAATTAGTGTAATGACCTCTTTAGTTTTTATTCTGCTTTCATGTACTAAATTGGGAAGTCAAAAAAAACAATATGACTCTTAGATGTTGGCAGAGTTGTGGGAAAGTTCAAACCACAAGAAAAAACTTCCATTATAGAACACCACTACAGAAGTGCGTCTCTTTATTCCAATGAACTGCCTAACGGGGAGGATTTTATTTTAAAAATCTATTTAGAAATGTTTCTGTTGACCAGATAACCGAGCGAGCTCCTTAACGTCATCGCCAAAGAGCAAATATGTACATCAGCGTTTGCCTGCTGTTCTCTGCCTTCACTTTTGTCACTCTGGCCTCTCCTCAGGTGCTCTCTCTGCCTCTGCGGATCTACTACTACCTGAATAACTCCTGGCCCTTTGGGTATTTCTTCTGCATGTTCTGCTTCTATCTCAAGTACGTCAACATGTATGCCTCCATCTACTTCCTGGTTTTCGTCAGCATACGTCGCTGTGAGCTCATCATGCGTCCGCTGTTGTACAACTCGGGTCGACAAAAAGGAGACGTGTTAATATGTGGGATCATCTGGCTGATCATCTGTACTGTCTGCCTCGGATTCCCTCTGCTGAGACACGATCCTTCCTTGCATGAAAGAAATGACACAAATAAGTGTTTCACGGAGCTGCCTCTGCGGAAGGATATCGGTCCCTCGGCAATGTGGGCCCTCTTGATTTTACTAGAGCTGTTCGGCTTCTTCGTCCCTCTCGTTTTGGTGCTAGGCTGCACGTGCATGACCATTTGGAGCCTTCGGGAAAATACAGCAAATGCTATTTCTGACAGAGGGGAGAAAAAGAGAGCGCTGAGGATGATACTAAGCTGTGCTGTAGTCTTCTTAGTGTGCTTTGTACCGTACCACGCCACGATGCCTCTCGACCTTATGGTCAAAGCTAAGAAAGTTACCAGCTGTGACTTTCAGAAACTGGTTCTTCGAAGTCACCCGGTCACACTCTGCCTGGCCAGCCTGAACTGCAGCCTGGACCCTATCATGTACTATTTCACTACTGATGAATTCTGGAGGCGACTGAGCAAGCCAGAGATACCGGAGAGCATACATCTCAGCCGGCGTCTGTCCTGTATAACCGGAGAACAGGACGGAGAGGAGGACTAAACTGCTGGTGGCGACAGCCTCCCTGCAACCACTAACTGAGACTGAAGACTATGCAAACTTCAAGTTCCTGCAAACTATGGAAATAACATTTATGCTGAAACGGGAATGTGAAAATATGGAAGTAGAGTTTTAAAAAGTTATTTTTTTAAACCTATTTATTTCTCAATAAATGTTTTTTTTCCCTTCCCCCTCTCAATTTGCATTTCCTCGATGAACAGCAAGTAGTGTCAGCAAGTGAAAGAGAGGAAAACCCCGAAACCCAGCGACAGTTTTCCTCCAGAGCCAGTGTTTGGATAACCTAATGTCCTTCACAGGACGATAAAAGGGTTAGTGTTGGTGCCACTTTCACTGGCATTATAATAACAAAGCCGCTGTGACGTTCAGTAGGTAAAGAAATGCAACTTTATTCAAACAACAAAGTGGAATTCAGTTCAGTAGTTGCACACAACATTGGGGGTTTCCCCGTCTAACATCTTCTAGTATTCAATTAAAAAGCAGAGACAGAAGCCCCATCTTTACAAACACACTTCCTGTTGATTGTCTCTCTGTGCAGGCATCAAGTAGGAAATCACTGAAAATGACTTAAAATGTGCTCGACAGACTTCAGAAATCAAGGACGACTGTTTTCATTTAAGCACACGATGTGTGTGAAGATCACAGGGAGACTACAGGTAGATAATTAGTCAAATTAGATAACCGACTGTTTTCAAGTCAAATTAAGTGAAATTTCCCTTTAGCTTATTCATCGTTAGCTCATCCCTCTGGTTTAGGATCACGCATGAAGCTTGAAACACAAACACAAAAACTGGTCATATATTGTAAGGGTGCTGGACTGTTTCCCATCAGGCATGAGACCATCAGTAACACTAAAGTCATCACACAGCGGCACTCTGGGGGATATCTACAAACAGTGGTGACTGAGAGCTTTGCGTTACCATCCACGGACAAGCATGTTACACGTATACTGTACCAGACATCTCCATGCTGACTTGTTCTATATCACGCTGTAACAGAATACAAATACCTGGTCGAACCTGCACCGTGCACCCGGGTCAGAGCGGCGACAGGAGGCTGACGCAACACACGCCTAATATGATCTCACAAGAATATTCAGTAGGATGACTAATAGCTCTGGTCTGAATGTGGCGGGTGTGTTGTTATATAGTAACATCAATAAGATCTGTCTGCAGGAAACTACAGCAACAAAACAGAAAGCAACGTAATAAATGAAACTTATAAATCTAACTTTAGTTTACCGACTTAAAGTTATAACCAGTACAAGACTAGCTAGTGAATACTTACGCACTTGTGACCTATCACGGGTTCGAGGGAGTACATCAGGGGAGAAGGGGGCTAGGCTCTAATTCTGCAACTTAAATTCACTCAACACTAGATTAAAAGCAGGGGAGGCAAAAACTGGAAAGAGTTTTGTACAAAAGTAACTTTCTGCTGTTCCCTTCACCGCCCACTCCCACCTACCCTCTCTCGCTCTCTATGACCTATATTCATGCTTAAGCCTTGCAGATGCGGGTCTCAGTCACAAACTTGTTCTCAAAGTGATGGATGGTGAAACATTCGTCCGCAGAGCGCTTCTGGATGCCTCCACCTGACAAACAAAAAGACAGATAAGCAGCAGTGCTAAGTATTCAGCTTAACATTCAGCCGTGGGCATGTTTAACACATTTCAAACACAACTACATTTAGGAAGATGTGTCAAGGGTAGTTGGTGTCTGTTTACACTCGTCTTCTTATTCGGTTTCTAACCAAAGTGTGTTTGACACTGTATAATTTATGCATCAGCTTGATAAGTCAGCAGTTTCTGTTTGAGCCATAGTGATTAGTGACTCCAAAATCAATATTAATGTGTACCCAGTAAATAAAAAGTTATCACTGTCAGCAGCTAACTTCACCCTTGATTAGAACTATACAGGGATATATTTTTATATAACTCAACCATCAGAAATGTATGAAAGCCTAAAGTTGTAGCTGCATTATGTGACAGCTTGCTTCCTTTATGTTGTGGTCAGCATATATTGTTTGAAAGCTGTTTCTGTTAGCCAAAAGATAGCAGCATAATAAATTACACTAACACTCTGCTAATCAAGCTAGCTCATACAGTTTTATACATAACCAGTGTGAAATACAGTACAGTAATTTTCATGGTCTGGCTATTTTTTAGCTAGCGCCAATGTTAGCTGATGACTTGACAACACTACTACATCGATATTACTGAAAAGCTTAACTCATAACTACAAATCTGTAGTCCTGAAACTAAAGAGCAAAGTCAAGTTGTTGGTGTCTGTCTTTTAAATACTATCACTAAATTTGACCGTGTGGCTATTTATTACTATTAGCTAAAATTAATGTTAGCTTATGACTTACCCGAACCATGTATTACCAAAAAGCTTAACTCATAACTACAAATCTGTAGTCCTGAAACTAAAGAGCAAAGTCAAGTTGTTGGTGTCCGTCTTTTAAATACGAGAACTAATTTTGACCGTGTGGCTATTTATTACTATTAGCTACCGCTAATGTTAGCTTATGCCTTAACAGCACTACACGTACTCATGAATGCAAATGATCCTGAAACTGTAAGACAAAGTCCAGTTGCAGATATGTTTTACATACGGACACTAATTTTGACGTTCTGGTTATTTATCACCATAACCAGATCGACAAAAAAAAAAAACCCAAACAAACCTCAAAACAGCTAATGTCAGCCAAGTAGCTTCCTTTCTAAAATATGAGACAAGTACAGGACAGAAAAGTTGCAAACTCAAACTGTTCAGCTTGCACTCGCTGAGTAAAGCAAAAAAATCTTGCATAACAGTGATGTTGTAATCAAAGATTAAATAATATAATTAAATAATATAAAGATAAAAGAGGATTATATATTACAGCTTAATCCAGTTAAAGACATGCATGTTATATACACAAGTTAACCTGGTCTGCGCCCTTATTTCCGAGGGGTCGCCACAGCGTATAGAGCCGCATGTTTATCAGAGTTTTACATTTCCATCACATCTATACCTGGCAGGCTGGCACGGCGCTGCATTCTGTATGTTTCTTTTCCATCACAAAGACGGCGGATATAAAAGCCCAGGGGCTTGACATCATCAATGCGCTCCGTCACCACCAGGTCCTCATGCACCAGGTAGCTGCGGTACGAGTCAGACTGGAACAAAGACGAGAGCGTGAGACTGTCACGGCACCTTTTTAAATTAAAAAATTTCTTTTAATTTTCCACCAGATAAAACAGATCAGTGAAAACTGAATAACAAAATAAAAAAAGGTGATGAATCATCCCTAGATTTGTGAAACAACTCTACACCAAGTGTTGAAATTTCCTGATTTCCCCACTAAGCAAACTAAACTCTGGTCACAACCCTGGTTTTTACTGTGTTTCCATACATGCCGACCTCACTCCACTTTAATAACCAATTAAACCCAAATCTAATAGGCATTAATAGCCAAGCTTTTTCCTGATATGCCCCCACCTTCACATGCTAAAACTACCCAACACTACATCAATTATTTTTAAAAATTCCCTAAATGAATATAGAGATTATTTGCATACAAGTATGCAGTATAGATGCAGCACACTTCTAGTTTACTGCATGAATAAAGGAAGAAGGGGACAAGCCTGTGGGTGACAGTTGCTCATTCATATTTATCATCAAACATCTATAGTTTCCTGTCAAGAGGCTATGTTTCAGTTAAGGTGATATTGTTGCATAGCCTCGGCTCAAACATGCCAGTGAATTATAGAAAACTGAAATACAGCAACTTTTCGGTTTAGCCTATATTTAAAACCTACATGCTGTAAGGACACCTAACACATTCATACTTACTGGGAGGTAAAGATCTTTTTTTATATGTACAAATTCAAGATATAACAGATTTGAGGAGGATTAAAGAGCAGACGGTCTGTGGAATGACAACACATCCCTGAATTTCTTATGTGATGTTTTGTCCTCAATATCAGCGCCTGTGCATGAGCTTTAGCAAGACTTATGTGTTCGGTTTGTCCGTCATCCAAGTCTGGACTTTCATCTGTGTCTCCAGGTCCTGCTAGCAGGGACCGTACTCACCATCAGCTGTGAGAACAGGTCAATGAGGTCCTGAGGGGGGAGAACTACCGATGTGTTCAGGGGAATCACAAAGCAGGTCCTCAGAGTCAGGTCCAGATAGGCCGTCAGCTTCTGCTCACACACACATGAAATCATCGGGAAAGAATTTAGAGCAGCAGAAATCATCCACCAAGCTGCGCCAAGTGTGACAGAGTCCACAATCCTCACCCTGTTGAAGTCGTGCAGGATGTAAGCGGGGTCTCCGGGCCTGAAGCGGGGAGGAGGGACGCTGATGACGGCGATGTTGTCAGAGATCTCCACCTCCTCCTCCACTCGAGGCAAGTAGTACGGCTGGCTCTCTGCTCCGGACGACACGTCTCTGAACTCCATCGCGCCATGATACATCCTCTGAGGAAGAATTCATCTCATTTAGTCTTAAGAACATCTAAAGTGAGGTGGGGGGCACTGGAACCTTTGCTTATGCACATTTTACAACAAAAAAAAGAAAAAAAAGAAAATGCACCGTAATACAGTTATTTTATTTTCAACCAGCGGTGCAGCTGGGGTCTGCCTCTACAACCACAAATGCATCATCTGGTATTACTGTGAATCTGCAATATCAGCTGTGACCCTGCGTGTTCTGTTCCTGTCTAAAGTTCACGTTTCACAAACTGCACCAACTACTGAAAAACCGTCACGCAGCTGTCGAGGCAGCTCAGGCTGCCAGGGGGAGCCAAAGCACACGTTCTGCTTGGTTCCAGCACAGTTACATCACGGCACATGACACGTACAGGACTTTGTTTACACAAAGAAGCCTACAGTTTTTCCGTGACTATTGACCATAGTTTCTTTTAATATCAGGTTTTAAGCTTACATTTACACACTCACTCTCCACATGGCATTGATAATTAAGAATTCCAGTAACATTTTTGGCTGATGTGAGGCATTTTATTTTCCTGCAAATTAAATTGTGGCTGATAATTATGGCACACTGGCTCTGGCTGAGATGTCAGAAGCCCCGCCCACCTGGTGCTCTAACCTTTTGTTTGTGAAGAGCACCCAATCAGAAGAGTCGTACTTTCAAACAGAATGAAATGAACAGAGGGGGCAGCACCTATTATTTATATGCAGGGTTCTAGACTTACTTTTTGCCACGGTTGCACTGGTGCGCCTAAATATTTTCTTAGGCGCAGCAACACAAAAGTTAGGCGCACTCAAATTTTTCAACCGCATCGCTTAAAACCGCAGTTTTACATGTGCACTTTTTTGGGGGAAAATTGCTGTCCATACAGACAATATTGATTTGTAAATGATTAACTAACAATCTTGTGCTTGTGCTTAAAATGTAGACAATGTTAAACTTAATCATCATCTCGACCTCCTCTGACGACCTGTTTGCTGCTGCCTGCCGCTGAAAGGCAGCGGGGAGAGGGGACACTTGGGCAGTGCATTTATCACAGCATATGTGTTTTCTCGATACACTGTGCTTTTTCAGTGTTTAGAGATTGATGGCTCCGTGTCAGAGCACTGGCTATGAATTTCAGACGGATCAGGCCTTAACTTAAAAAGTTATCAATCGTTCTTATCATCTTTTCTTATTACCCACAGCTACATCCACTTCTGTTGGGCCTAGGCTACTCACTAGGGCTGGGTATCATCACTGATTTCTATAATCCATTTGATTCCGATTCACAAGGTCCCGATTTGATTTTGCCTCAGAAAGTCAGAAATATTAGAATTCTAATCATTTATCAGTACTGACACTTGTGAGACTTCATCAGAGGTGTGAACATCACAGCAGATGCTTTTGTGTCAAAGTAACTGAGGATAAAACTCAGAAAAACACGAAGGAGATTTCCTGGCCTGACTTTTTATAGCAGATAACCTTAAAAATATTCTGCAATATTCTGCAATTTTGCATAATTTTAAAAAGTTTAAATTTCTTTAGTATTGGACAGCAGAAATTAGGCTTTCTTGTCCGAGGACATTTAAGTAAAAAAACAAAAACAAAAACACAGCGGCCGACAGCGCTGTAAACAATGGTGGACTAGTTCCTAAGGACCCCAAAGCACTTTACACATCCAGTCATCCACCCATTCACACACTGGTGATGGCAGCTACGTTGTAGCCACAGCCACCCTGGGGCGCACTGACAGAGGCGAGGCTGCCGGACACTGGCGCCACCGGGCCCTCTGACCACCACCAGTAGGCAACGGGTGAAGTGTCTTGCCCAAGGACACAATGACCGAGACTGTCTGAGCCGGGGCTCGAACCGGCAACCTTCCGATTACTAGGCGAACTCCCAACTCTTGAGCCACGATCGCTCAAGTGAATGAATAATGCAGAAAACAGAGATTTGAGATGGGAAACTGTTCTTGAGAGAGAGAGAGCTGTGCACGACGCGTGATTTTTAACGTGGTGGAAGCAAAATAGCAAAAGTAAGAGGGAATTCATGATGATGTTTATCAAACGTGAAGCGTAGTTTGCTGCTTCTTTAGCTGCTGGTCAGTGAATTTTGGTTGGAGAGAGACAAAACCTGCAGCTCAGAATCTAGCGCAAAAAGACGTAAACACAGCGCAAACCCGACGCATCAGAATCAGTGAGCTGTCGGCTTTCAGCCCCGACGGCGTGTCCGTCTACGTGCCATCGGGTGAGAAAGCCAAGAAAGAGAAAGCTGATTTTGATGCGTCGGGTGCGTCAGGTGGCTCTGTGTTAACGTCTTTGTGTGGAGTCCGTTTTCCTGCTCTCATTTGTTGTTTGGTGGTTGTTGTTTTGTGAGCCTTAACCTGAGATTCTGGCGTTTCTGCCAAAATACATTTTATATAAAATTCGATTCAGGATTTAATGAATCGATATCGCTTTATTCAAGCTACTCACCTCTCTCTATCCACCTGCACTTTCAAACGTACACATGGACTACATGAGTATCTGGACCACAGACAATCAGAGAGGTCCCACCCCTGAATATCTCTGATTAGTTTAGACCACGATAGGGGCACAATGTGTGTCTGCTGTTGACCACACAAAGACTTTCAGAGTTGCGAAGACTTTTCTTTTTGTTACTCGAACAGTTGGTCGCACCGATGCGACCCAAGATTTTTTTCAGTCGCACTACTGAAAAATTTGGTCGCACTCTAGAGCCCTGATATGGACTCTTTTTGTGTTCTTTTTCTGCTTACCATGTTTCACTACAGTTTCAAAGCTTAGAAGTGAGGAAACAGCTGAGATCAAAGGCACGACAAAATTCAGAGCAACACATTCTTGTGATGAAATCTCCGGAAGAAGCTCAGTTTTGTCGGAATTCTGATTTTCTCAATCAACATACTGACAGTTACAGTTTCACACGCTGCTCTCCCCCCACCTCGCTTTGCTTCATTTGCATGGGTGTGGGGTTGCCTCATCTCATTGACTCTAAGACCCTCCTGCTGGCAACACAACAACTGGAAAAAAAAAAGGTGAAGTCTGCACTTTCTCTAAACATTAAATGAGTGAAGGATAGCACTCGGTTTCCTAACGAAGCAAAAGTGTCCAAACCAGCGTTAATAATTCTTCATCACTTCTAGACAGTGACAGTTTATCAGAGGAAGAAAACATATCTGATAACGTCAGTGGATAACCAAATTAATTCATACAGCTGCTTAATTTTCCAGGGCCAGTCTGCAAAGACTGCGTCACAGATGCCCCCCCAAACCTTCACAATATGTGTATGGTGATTTCACTGACCTGTATTTGCAACGTGAAAATGAAATAATGTGGAAAAAGTTATAACGTAAAATAGTCTTGGGTTGCAATTTTAAATTTCTACGTGTTTCAGTGCCTTGCTTGCAGAGCTGGTGGGGTGGCATGAGCCTCACGTGCATAAGAAGGATGGACAGAAAATGAATCTATTATAAGCATCTGCAACATTAAAGTGTTATGAAACCACAATCATGGCCTAATGTATACATATATATATACACTTTAGGTACTTACTTTGAGTACGGCTTAAGACTTTAAATGCTTTTTTTAAATCAAATATTCTGATTTCATAAGACCCCCTCCCCTCCCACTCTTTGCAACCCCTTATTAAAGATGGTAACATGTGTGAGAGAATATTCACGAAGAATGAGCTGCAGCGCACGCGCACACACCTTTGGGGTGAAATATCGGTAGAGACAGGCCCCCCCTACGATGAGTCCACTGAGGATGAAGGCGATGCCTAACAGGGTGAGCAGGCAGCGACCTGTGGAGCCCTCGGTGCCCACTGGAGCAGAGGCCACTTCAGGGTCCTACACACACACACACACACACACTATATTAACATGACATTCATATTCAGCTTTGATTAAACAATCCCTTAATCCCGTCCCATCTTTGTCCTCTGCATAACAACAGCTGGGCAGGAGATGGGCGGTCCCATCGTGTCCTGCGCCAGGTGCAATTTGACTCCGTGCGTTATGCAAAAATCACCGCAAAACCACTGCATGTCAAATCACACTTAGCACAACAAAACACGACAACCCTGTGAATGCGCACATGGATGGAGTCCACACGCTTTGCGGGCCGGTCCGGCACAGCGGGCCTGCTACCAGGCTAAAGTCGGACACCGGGCTCAGGCGCAGCGCTGTGCCCCGTTAGCTCACCTTAACAGCGGCTGGCACCTCTTTGCCCAGCGCCTTCTGCGCCAGAGCCGAGTTAAAGGCGATCTTCACCATGCTGGAAGAACAGACGTCAGCTCGGGTTTTTCTTGTACAAACAAAAATAACAGAGGAGGAGGAGGAGGAGGATGCCGGGGAGGGGGACTTGCGTCGCTAGACTGCAGGTTCCGTTTATTCTCCGCAGCTCAGCTGTGTGACGCACTTTGCAACCTCGGTGTTATCTAGCGCTTCCGGTGGCTGCAGGGGGGGGGCAGAATCAAAATAACAACCAAACAAGAAGCTGGAGAATATGCTTCAGTCTCATGACCTGCCTTAGTTTAACTACAGGTAGCGGTTTAACATTTACCGCTTGCATAATTTATTTCCTCTAGCAGTTTCTCTCCACGGCTTTTATGTTTTTTCTTGGTGTGTTTGTGTAGTGTGGGTGCCCTCTAGTGGCCGCAGGTGGAACCTAAACAATCCCCCATGCAAGAGCTTCCATTCATTCATCAGATTGAAGCTGACACCCAAAGACACAACTGTTTACACTTTCAGTCAGCTACATTGCCTACATTCACTTCTTGTATGACAAACGACTCGATCGACTCGCGACCGACTGCACTGTAATGCAATGAAAAATAATATCTGAGTGTATAATGCAGCTCATTCATCTCTGTGAATGTTCCACTCTGCAAACACATTCCCTCCTGCATGCTGGGCACTACCTGCCAGCGTGTCTGCCCACTCGCATTAGCACACACAGTACACAGCTTTTACTGCGCTGCGTGCAAAACACGGGCCGCTGCCAAGGCCGTACAGTATGTCTGACACATATCCTCAGTCCTGCGGTGGTCCCTCTGCTTCCTCTCTCTCAGTTAGGTTTGTACGTATGAGTAAATAAACACTTAACTGCTGTACTGCCGCTCTAACTCCACGCAACTCGGTGGCATCTCTCCAACCCTCTGCACTGCAACTGTATGCATCTCACACACACACACTCTGCGAGGCTCTGATATTTGCTCTGTTAAACAGACAGATTGGACCGGTAATCACCACTGAAAGGTACATAAACAGAGCAGCTGATTTCTGTACCTTACTCCCCCTCCGCGCGCCCCCTCAACACTGGCTCTGCCTGAAAATCCTAAGTGGTCCTGAAGGCTTGTTTATGGGCTCGTCTTACGCTGTGTTTGATCCGAAAGCTTGCCCACACATGCGTAGCACGGACACGCCACACACACGCTGCAAAAGAGAGAGGGAGAGACAGCATTAGCAGTAATAGCTGAGATGGTAAACAAAAGACTTATATGTAATCCTGAGGGCTTCTCGGCATCACACACAACAGCAGGAGAGGGGAAAAAGCAGAGGAGAGAGCAGGATTCTCATTCCAGGAGGGAAACAAGGGATGACTGGGGGTGAGGTGGGGTGGGAGAGGCATGGAAGCAGGTGGGGGGTGAAATAGAGTGATTCGGGTAGAAAACGAAGTGATGACTGGGGGGGAAAAAACACTGAGAAGGAGTTGCCGGGAGAGGCAGAGCAATCTGCAGAGTCTGATGCTTGACTGAGTTTTCCGAGGAGCTGATTAGCGGCGGATTAAGGTTGCAGTCCATCCAGTTTAGATCTCAAACTTTCTAACATGCCTCCTAGGTGGAACTGAACACAGCTGAACACAATCGGACACCCGTGTTTTTGGTGCACAAGCACACATAGGTGGGAGAGCGTCATAATGGTGGATGGCCGGCATTTATGATGGGAGTCTGAGCGCCAGTGTTTCCCTGTGGTCTGCCGCAAGCGTCCAACAAAAGCAATAAGGCTACACTCGTGCACATGTGTACACAACACACACACCCTGGGCCTGCAAAGTCAGCACAGTGTGAGAGTCTGCAGGGGCATAGCTGGTTTCACAAAGACACTCTCATGCATGACATCACCGGCTCTCATGCCAGTAAATATGAACCCACATACAGACACACACCTCATAGATTTGTCATCGATTTCAATACCAGACATGTGAAACCACAAGTGACAAATGACTTTGTCCCTTTCGGTGCTCACACACCACACACACACACACACACACACACCACACACACACACACACACACACAAACACACACACACACACACACACACACACACACACACACACCACACACACACACACACACACACCACACACACACACACACACAAACACACACACACGGCGCAGACAGAAACACACAGCCTTTTAATACTGCTATGGTAACAGCTGGCCACAGGGTTTTGTTGAGCCCAAAAAGTTAGAAGCTGCTCGGTGCTTCATAACGTCACTGACATGTCTTCATGTGGATCCACCATAATCACCATGTGCCTCCAGTCAGAGAACATTTAGTGGTCAAAGAGAACGGGAGAGCAGAAGAAGATGGAGAAACAGAGCGGCGGATCTCTCGGGGAATGAGCAGCGATGCTGCTTCACAGCCTCCAGAATTTGGAGTGATCCTTGCCCCACCACACACACACACACTTCTGGCAATCACATGTGGATCTGAGACAAGGGTGACAAATGAGTCTTTCCTGTGAGTATCAGCTTCTAAAGCTGCGTTCGCTCCCTCACAGCACTGCCTGTCTTGTGCTCTTCATCCTCTCAGCTTGGCTCACCTCTGGGAAATGTAATAATTTCATGCTGAAGGAGTTCTTTTGGGGTGGTTGGGGGATAATAGGGTAGGATTGGGTTGCACTGGCTATTCTTAAATTTTGTGTGCGACTCCCTTATGAAGTTCTTAAGCACTTTTAACTAGTTTTTTTTTAAATATATATTTATATATTTATATATATTTACTCTAAACCATAGACAGTATGTAAATAACTCTTCATATATAGTCTGGCTACAGAGAGGTAGAAAATATTTGTAGCAACTTCCATGTTAAACATAAATGTGTAAAGAGGAAGTAATGCCACAAGCTACAGACATTTTAGAGCTAAATAAAATGTGTGAAGACACAATCATGTCTGTTCATAGGACTCTTTGCAAGCCTGTAACTAAGTACACCCTTACTGCTTCCATAGCAACAGAGAAAGTACCTGTTAATCAAATGCACTGACCATCAGCAAAAGTGAGCACCTCTATAAAAGCAATTGCTTGGTCAGACCATGCAATGTGCAAAAAACCCCAAGAGCTACATATCAGACTCCACAGGCATCAGCATGTTGAATGTTAAAGTTCATGCAGTGCAATTAGAGAAAGATAATTACTGAAAAACAGTTACTTCAAGTTACTGTTGCTAAAGGTGGTTTTAAAAACTACTGGGTCATGGGTTTTTTGACTTTTCACAAAAGGTATAACTTTGCTATATTTATGTGGATACACAAGGAAATACTGTGCGATTTATTTTTCACAATATTTTGTAGTTAGCGTTCATGTAAAGACCTAATATGCTAATTCAACCAAAATCATGTAAAACTAGTGAAGCTTTTTACAGTTTGAGGTGGGTCTTGTATATATTTTTTTGAAAGATTATCGTGAAATACTTATGCTACTATACATTTAATGTTACTAAATTAATTTTATCAACTGCTAAGCATTAGCGCTTCCCTCTTTACTTTCTTAAAAAGTTAAATTCCAGATTAGCAAGCTAATGCTAATTTTAATCATTTAACGGTTAACCTGCTTTTAGCAGTTACTGGGAGCAAATTAAAAACAATAAATGTTATTGTTTATCAAATTCAATGAATTTATGCCATTCAGCCAATTTTAATTCACTGATACATACATTTCAACGAAGTAAACCAAAGTTTTAGCTAAGTTTGAATGTTCAAAAGGCTGCCTGGATTTAAGATAAATGGCTGTTTTCTTAACTTATGACCTCATGTTGCTGCCTGTCTGTCCATCTTTTGTCTGCTTGAAGCAACAAAGAAAAAGAACAAGAGGACCTGGAGCGAGAGGACTTTTGATTCTTGGGAAAGGGCAAAAAGATCTGCAAAAGTAAAAGGTGAGTCACACATGTACTGCGCTCAACTCAAGGTAGACAACTGGCACAGGTAGAAAGAGAACAAAGACGGAGGAGAACAGAGGGATGGAAACGGACGCATGTCTGTTATGTTCGTGAGGGTTAAACTCTGGGGAAATTACCTCATCGCAAGACCTCTCCAGAGCGCTGCAGCCATGTTGATTTTTCACTGGTAAAGCATACACTCACACATACACACACCCTCCGCTGAACTGTGGCCAATAGCATCATAGCCTGTGCGAATGACTTCCAGATTCAGTAACGTCACCTCTGTCAGGTTCACGGGAGGAGCACGCATACACACACACACACACACACACACACACACACACACACACACACACACACACACACACCTTTCCAACAGAGGGCAGCAGCTTGATCTCTATTTTGCTTCACTTATGACACAGAGGTCAAATCAAGGCTTTTTAATTCCAGCTCTTTTAACTGAACTCAGGGAGGAACTATCCTCACATCATTGTGCGGGAACAGCTGAGGACTGACAGACTTAAACTCTCATGGCTGAGAGCCATGAGGCCAGAGTCCCCGGCTGGACTCTAACATGCCCCTAATATGGTTTTAGTAGCCTGCAGAGGTTAGGGAAGAGGCCGTTGGGAGGCCATTGGTTTATAACCTAGGATGACAGGGAAAATGAGAGGGGAGGAGTGACACTGCTTTCCTTTTGCAACCGCTGTTGACGTGCCAGTGACCGCTGACCGTTTCAACAGAATACTTTGTGGTCAAAAGCAACCCGGGGCCTTACTGCGAAGCCATTAGGTGTCAGTGTGCTCAGCACCAACGAGTCCAGCAGAAATATAAAGCCTTAAAAACTCGATTTACCGACCACTTATAAAGTCATTAGTTAAAGACCAGCCTATATTAAGGACGATCTATTAAAAATCTATATTCACTCGCAGTGCTGCCTAACTTGCATTTTTTTTTATAACAAACTTTGTAGTCTCTTGATGACAGCTACAGTTGTTATTATAATTATTTTAACTGAAGAGATATGTATATGGCCACTGAGAAAAAATGTATGTCATTTTATAGATCGGTAAATGATAAATGCAATGATACACAACGACATTTTTAGGAATGATAAGTGTGCAGACAGAGAGTGTGCTAGATGGAGGAGGTGGAGCTGGATGATGTAAAAGTAAGCTGTTAACTGTAGACATGCTGCAAAGAAGACAAATATGATGTTTAGTGAGGATGAAAGTGATAGCCCGTGTGTGTGTGTGTGTGTGTGTGTGTGTGTGTGTGTGTGTGTGTGTGTGTGTGTGTGTGTGTGTGTGTTTGGTAGGGGCCCACACAAAGCCCTCAATCAGACAGCTTTCAAATTAGCGCTCCATAACTACATCCTGACCGGAGCTTTAGACTTCTGAAATGCATAGTCCTTACACACACACACACACACACACACACACACACACACACACACACACTTTATCAGTCATTAATCTATCAGGTGTCATTAAGAGGGGGAGGATGGGCTGATTGGAACCAGAGGGAGACAGAGTGATGTCAGACAAACACAAAGCTCTCAAGTGTCTCCACGTCCCCCCTTTTATCCCAATCATCACCGCACACACACACACACACACACACACACACACACACACACACACACACACACACACACACACACACACACACTTGTATATGTGACTGACATGTAGACAGATAAAAGTGCCTAAAGGGAAACGTTTATTCGCGCCGCTTTGCTCCTCTCCCACATCTGAAGCAGAGCAAAGATCTTCCATAAAACTGGATCAGTGGAGAGCCCGACGAGAAGATTGAAAAGCTCTGCCTGCAACAATAATGGGAAAGTAAGCGCGCATGAAGACAAATGTGTATCCGTAATGAATGAGCTCGTGCTAAGAAGGGCAGAGGGATTGTCTACCCCCCTGCCCCACCCTCTTCCTTGATTCCCATGACATATACGGGAACACACTTTCAGCATATATGGCTATCTTTGGAGGGCGAGCTATTGTTTAGCAGTGGCAATAATCTCTTAAAGCAGGGCTGCTTTTCCAGGCTGAGAATGGATCTCTTTATTAACACTGACGGAGGCTCATTATCTATAAATACAGGCGGGAGCCACTAATAAATCATTTCTCATGGCCCTGATAGAGCACTAACCACAAGGCATTAAGGCATCGTGAAAGCAAACCGCACATTGGCAGGCGAAATCCCGCTTGTGTGTGTGTGTGTGTGTGTACGAGAGTCACACCACGCTTTGGCAGCCGGGATGATGGGGCAAGAGCTGGGCTTTTGATTGAAATAGCATGTTGTCTTTTGAGCTCCCATTTCGGCAGCGTTTAAATTATAGTGTCTCTGCGGGGCTGCAGAACGTCTCTAAGGGTGGGAATAAAGTCAGAAAAGAGAAGATTTTTTTTCAGTATATGTGAGGACACTCTGGATATGAGTGAAGGGAAGTTGAACGACTCTTATTTTTCCCCAAATGCTGGTCCAGGCGCTGCAGTAGCAAGATTAATCAGTTTCTCCAGCTTCCACGCTGGTGTCAAAACCTCGCGTGTGAATTTTCCTGTCGGCGGGTGTCGCTTGCGGTGATGGCTTTCAGTAAAATTGGGGTGTAGGTTAGGTTCCAGCTGCTACACGTAAATTATTTCAGTTTATGTGTAAAGTCACCGCTGATTACTTAGTAACTGTTTCTTGCAAGCTTCAAATGTGGAACCTGATAAATTGCATGCTATAGTTGAGATTTTTTACATTTACTTACATTTCTTACAAGTGGTTGAAAACATCAGTGCACGTGTGAACAAGAAAGTGTTTGATAAGAAGTTTGAAATATCAGCTTCAAAGGGGATGCTGTATGTCAGCGCTGTGCCCACAACATCCTCCTGCTGCCCTTAAATGTCTATAAGGTTATGTGAAAAATGAGAAACTGCTCACTCACGGGCTAATGATTTATGTAAATGCTGTACAAGCTGGCCAGGGTTAGGTCAGATTACTGATAAAACGCAGCTAAATACTCCATGAGAGTGTAACTGTAAGATAATTGCACATCTTTTCAAATGAAATCTAAGTTGATTATGGTTACGCATGTTTCTGATTACATGACACGGTTTGCATGCAACGATGTTAATTGGATTTTTGTCCTGTTATGAACCTTCAAGCTCATCGTCACCGTGTTGGTGTTTAGAAACTGAATGTGCGAGAAGTCAGTGGCCAATGAGCATACCACAGATAATCCTCCTTTCTTAATTTAATAATGAGCATAATATATAAAAATAGATTTGATGTTCTATTTAATATGACCTGAAACCTGATCCAGTGGAGTAATCAGGAAAGGGAAAGGGTACGGTGGCCCTGAGAGGCCAAACGGACTGCAACTTAAGAAAACAACAGCAATAAGAAAAACGCTGCAAAAGCACACAAAACACAAGGGAAATAGGAAAAAGAGCGTGAACGTAACATTGTATTTTAGCATCACAATGAGTCTTTTACATTCCAAACCACAGTTTTACAAAACAGCTCTCACATCAAACATAACTGCAGATGCTTGGTCAACGTATTGTTTGCCTTAATTATGATTCATCTCTGGCTCTCATACAGTGTTTGTGTTTTATCCCGGCTCCCTAACAACATCCCAACTGTTACAGGGCTCTCTCTACCTTAGTCTGGTTGCGCTGGAGGTTTCTTCCTGGTGAAAGGGATGTTTTTCTTCCCACTCTTGCCAAGTTCTTGCTTATAAGGCAGGAATTTCTGTCACTGTACAGAAGTTTACCCAGTAAGTCACAGTTTTTCTACATGATGAAAAAAGGTTTCTGTAATAAATGGAAGAAACCTGTCAGCATGGCTCCTTGGGATTAAATATCTGGCAGGCTGATTCTGGCCTCCAAGCTAGATGTTTAACACCTGCCATAGGAGGTCATCTGATCATTGAGGTTTTCTCTGTTATTTTAGGATCATTATCTTGTAATATAAAGTGCTTTGAGGTGATGGTAAATGGCCTGTATTTATATAGCGCTTTAATAGTCCCTGAGGACCCCAAAGCACTTTACATATCCAGTCATCCACCCATTCACACACACACATTCATACAGTGGTGATGGCAAGCTACATTGTAGCCACAGCCACCCTGGGGCGCACTGACAGAGGCGAGGCTGCCGGACACTGGCGCCACCGGGCCCTCTGACCACCACCAGTAGGCAACGGGTGAAGTGTCTTGCCCAAGGACACAACGACCGAGACTGTCTGAGCCAGGGCTCGAACCGGCAACCTTCTGATTACAAGGCGGACTCCCAACTCTTGAGCCACGATCGCCCCGATGGTTGTTATTATCTATCTATCTATCTATCTATCTATCTATCTATCTATCTATCTATCTATCTATCTATCTATCTATCTATCTATCTATCTATCTATCTATCTATCTATCTATCTATCTATTTATTAACTCCCGCCTCTGCTTCTTTCCTTGTGCTTTACATCATTCCAAATGGGCAGCATAATTTAGAATTAATAACAGCTAATCTTTATTTTAAAGCTATGTGTGGTGCATCCATATTAAATGGTTTAAATGTTAATGATGCATCTAAATTCAGTAACTATCCTCCATTTGAGTTTACAAGGGGCCGATACAGCCACAGTCATCTAGAGAAGGTCGTAGAGTTTCCCTGGAGTAAAAAGACATTGCAGCAAAGTATTTTTCCAAAGGGAATTACAGTGTTCATCTTAAAACAAATTTCCTAAGCTATTCATGTACAGCATATAACCCACTGTTCTTTAGCTTAAACAGGCATTTTCAGCTTTGTGACTTTTGGCTTAAAAACGGAGAATTCTGCTAGACTAATATTTCCTATATTCTTCTCCTCTGCTCCGTCTCTCCCAGCTTGTGTCTAACTCGAGCCAGGCCAAACCAGCCAAACTCTGACAGTTTGACCTTCCTCAGAGGTCACTCCTATTCTTACAGCAGCCAGCCCAGCACGGCCTCCTGCTTCAGCACAGGCCAGCCCTGTATAACTGATCACACCGCTATCCAGGCTCATTCTGCAGAGATGTGGGAATGAAAGGTCCGATTAGGGGCTGCTGGAAGTATTCAGCACACAGTCGCTACCCCGCCCGGCCCATCACTCCAGTCGGCGGCCCCCTTCTAACCAGCCCCTGCTCCCCTCCGTCCTGCGCTCCTCAGAGCTGTGATTGGCATGTGAATTACAGTGTGTGGTGATGATAATAAGAGTGCTAACCGGGGCCAGGCCTGCGCCTTCGAGCCAGCAGCCAATCCCAGCTGGCACAGCCTGAAAGACAACCGCTGCCACCATCTGAAGAGGCAAATAAAAATGACAAGCTAACTGTTAAAGAACTGCTGATTTTTCACATGTTTTAAAAGCTTTTGTGGCTCTGCCAGATCTTTCTTTCTTTTTCTTTCCACCCAACTTCTTCTTCTCCTAAATTTTCACCCTTCTCCCCGGCCGCCTGCGACCACATCCAGATACACGAAACCCCTCATTTATCAGGGAAATCTAAAAATAATCCCTCCTCTGCTGCGGTGTGGCTTTGATAAAAAAAAAATATTGGTGTTCAGAACGATTGTGCGCTGTGGGACAGAAACAGATAAAGACATGCGTGACGGTTCCTCAACAGCTTTCTACCGCATGCATGTGAAACGACGGATTTCCCCCCCTCAAATAATTACTACTTCCCCCTCTCACCATACGTGTTAACAACACCGAAAGGAGCACTCAACACATTTCAAACTCCTGCTCAAGTCAGCGAGCCATCCAGAAAGTGTATTTACATTGGAGCGTCGTTCACTTTATGCATCGCTCTATCCAAACATTCCCAAAATCGTGTGGTAGTTACACATTACAGTATTAGAAAATTACACCCTAACACCCGGCAGATTAGTTTTTCACCTCTTGACATCCTTCTGGGAAGAAGAGCTCTCATTCCCAGAGATCTATTCCTAAATCCCAACTTTCCCGGTGCCCCGTTCAATCAGCGTCCTGCTTGGCAGAGTTGCCCCGTCTGGGCTGTCTGAGAGGGAGAAAAAACGCTCGGCTCAGACCCTCACATGCAGAGTCTGACTCTCATTATCAATTACGGCTGTTTTTGTTTCTTTTTACCACAGCCATTAACCACACTGTTACTGGCAGCCAGGGGGAGATAGTGAGAGAGAGAGGCAGGCGGAGACAGAGGGAGAGAGAGAAAGCAATTTTCATCAAAAAGAATTAGCTATCCAAACAAGTGAGACGAATGTGCCGTAGAGTCAGTTTCACAGTTGGCCTCATGAAAGCACTGTGGACAGATGAAGATCTATATGTTTTTAATGGGAAGAGGGTGAGTAGTAAGGGATAAGTAAAAGCTTAGGGAGAGAAAAGAGGGAGGGAGAGGGAGGAGATAATTCACAACACACTTGTGGTGAGAGGAGGAGGAGGAGGGCTGCATCTTGGCAGAGGCGCTCCTCTCCTCTCCTGCTTTCCTCTTGCCCTCGCCCCTTTGTTACCAGGCTGAGACAGAAGGAGCCAGTGAAGGCTGGATGCCGTGACACATGAGCCATTAAATCTTCCTGCGCTGCGGGCAAAGGGGGAGGCGGGGGCAGCAGTACCAGGCCCCATGCCCAGGATCCCCACATGCTGCCAGGCTAGAGACCCAGAGAGCAGACAGCAAGGGGGGATCCACAGAGGGAGACAGAGTTTCACCACTTCTATAACCATTGTAATAATTCATAGCAAACCCCCCAAAACTAAATGATCTGTAGTTGATTTAGAAATGTGCTGCTGAGGAGCAGAGACAGGCTGAGCTTTCTATCTAATCTCATACTAATTTTTTCTGTCATATACATTTTGGTACAAATTTAACACCAACCGGATACCTTCTTCTTTTTTTTAAACAACACAATGTTCATAATACAGTATTCCCACTTTCCACTATGGGAACTGTTATGACTAACATTATTAATGGGTGTGTTTAGCCGCTCACGGCACATGGTTGACATTGTGGTCTTGGTTAAATATTGGAAAAGTCAACATAGCTTGAAGCACAAGACACAGCGCCATTACTACAAGTTAGCTTCATATCAACATAACTTCCAGGAGACGGGTTTGTTTATTGTTCATTCCCTTAAATGTGTCAAGCTGAAAAGCCTCAGATCCTCCGCTTCTCCTAATGCAACCAGGTCCTTTTCAGGCGTTTCTCTTGGCTCAGAAACGGCCTTTCTTGGGTGATTTCACATGTGAGTGTAATTTCTCCATGTCAAGTAAAGGCTAATGAGTCTGTGCTGTTTGTTTGTGGGTCGTTCTGCCTTCAGTTTTGTATTTAATAACTGAAAAGCTGCTCTATTGGGTTGAGATCAGATGACTGACCACTGGCAATCGAAGATTATCTCATTTCTTTGCCTTGAGAAACTCTTGTGTTTCTTTTGCAGTGTGTTTTGGGTCATTAACCATTTGCACTGTTAAAGGCTGTCTGATCTGATGTGTACACTTCATAGTTCATCCTGCTGCTTCTATCAGCAGTCACATCATCAATAAACACTAGAGCAGCGGTAGGCAACTCCAGGCCTCGAGGGCCGGTGTCCTGCAGGTTTTAGATCTCACCCTGGGTCAACACACCTGAATCAAACGATTAGTTCATTACCAGGCCTCTGGGGAACTTCAAGACATGTTGAGGAGGTCATTTAGCCATTTAAATCAGCTGTGTTGGATCAAGGACACATCTAATACCTGCAGGACACCGGCCCTCGAGGCCTGGAGTTGCCCACCCCTGCACTTCTACTGCCAGCCACACATGACGATGCAATAACACTACCTGCACCGTGTTAAACAGCAAATGTGGTATGTTTCAGTTACTTTTCTCTTCCCATCATTCTGCTACAAGAACTGTTCAGGGTCTTATAGATGTTTTCTGACAAAGTCTCATGTGGCCTTCCTGTTCTTAAGTGTAACCCATATACTCAAGAATCCTCTGAATTTGTTGTAAACCCTCTGGATTCCTACTTATTAAGGCATCTGTTGATTGCAGACCTTTTTACTCCACCCTCCTCAAAAGTGTTTTTGACTTGGCTAGATGTTGTGAAGAAATGAAGGAAAGAATTCTGCAATCATCCACTTTAGTTTTTCTCTGTAGTCTTTCTGAATTCATTACACCATTATTCATTTGGACACTCCTTACATTTTGCTATCTCTCTTTATTAGTTGATTTTTCTTCCTAATAATAACCTCCCTCACTGGCACTGACATGTCTTCAGAACTCATGGTTCCAGTGAAGAGAGCCCAAATGAGAGTTCAGTGGTCAGCTCCAGATCTTCTGCCTGCTTAATTTGTTACAAAATAACATGAAAAGAGGCCTCATCAGGCTGTGAAACTGCTTTAACTGTCCAATTACTGCCGAGCCTCTGAACACTGGGGACTGTGTATAAAAATGTCTGTAATTCCTGAGCAGTTAATGAATACTTTTGTTAAACTGCTTGAAGTAAAGGTGAAGGCCTGCATTTCAATCCCATCTTGATCGTTTGGTTTAAAATTCCCTGTGGTGGTGTAGATGATGTAGAGAGGCAAAGCTACAAAATCATTCAGAGAAAAAAAAGTTTTTTGGGATCTAACCGTAAATCCAGAAATTAATTTACATTTGGTCATGATGTGCAGAGAGTGTGTGAAACGCCCACATGCCTGATTTATGTGTTGAGTATATGATGATCATTAAATTCATAGTTGTGTACATGAACAGCAAAATCTACAATCCATTTGCTGATAAGCTTAAGGGTCTCTTACATTTTTTTTTTACTATTTCATCATCAGATTTCTGTAAAGCACATTTAGAAGCTCTAGTCTGATACAAATACCCAAGACTGGAGTTCACTAACTTTTGTCCACCCTGCGGTTCATCAGACAAGTTTAAAAAAGGTGAAATTGTCCCTTTTTTCATTCCAGTGTGATTAAAAGATGGTTGTTTCGGGTTGGTTGATTGGAAGATAGTGTTTGGATGATGTTCAACAGCAAATCAAGAAGCGTGATGTGCTGGCACACAGAGGTAATTAATTGCAAGTAGAAGAGGATGTGATCAGTCCTAGTGACTCTCACATGAGGGCTGCTGCAGACGCAGAGGCAGTGAGTGTGAATGAAGGCTTCATTCCTGCAGGGACACGAAAGTCTGAGAGACACTGCTGTACTTCCAAGAAGAGGGACAAGGCAGAGGTTATGAGTAGCAGATGTGACATTACACAGATGCACATCACTGGATACGATGCTTCTGTTTGGGTTCTCGCGCTTCCTTATGCATCCTTTTTCACGTCTACTTCGAATGGAAAACAGGAGCAGACCGATATCAGCAAACAGCACAAAAACGAGCACATCATTGTCATAGCAGTCATAGTACTCCAGGTGAGCCGTCATCCATGTACCAGCAGAGAGGTCACATCCCATTAGAGCCACTGTGCACAAAGTCCTACATTTAATCACTCTGCAAACGTCACAGGAGACAGGCAGTGGAAGTTTGACGTTTGGCAAGAAAGCTGGCATCCTGTGCCCAGAATAACCCTCACACACACACACACACACACACACACACACACACGACCCAACTTAAAACAAACCATAAGGGAGCCCCGTCACATCCATTCAGCAGTGAGCCACAGACAGCCAGGCCTGTTTATAAACACACACGTTGCGAGCTGTGAGCCTGTGCGCACATACAGCACATGGGTGTGTGGCTGGTGGTGATTATTCTTTGGGCCCTGGCCTTCAGCTCCAAATAGGCACACACTTGGAAAAAACAAATGGCTGTGAATAAACAAAGTGAAAACTGAAGTGCAGATAATAGAAAAACACTTCTTATGGACAAATAAAGGTCCTTTAGTTTAAGGCCAATTATTCGCTATTAATTAAGGCCGTGTATACCAATCAACAGCATGGCAGCGAGCAGCCGGAAGGCGAAAAAATGAATGGGAAACCTAATTGCAGCTGGTCTTCGAACTTCCGCCTTAATGGAAACCCGAGGCCTCCCTCTTAATTGGATTTGAATCCCTTGTTTCCGCCAAGCGCGTGCACGCGTATTGTGTTTAATAAGAGGAAACATGTGTGCCAGCCATCCCTGAACGGGACGGCCGCAAGTTTGCGCCAAATCAGAAAGCAACAAGAAGGTGCCGGGCCGTTTAGCAGAAAGCCAGGCGAGGCGATCGCTCGTCATCACTCTCCTGACATCCCATAATCCCATGAGAAAGATTTATGAGCTGACTGGCGAAGACAGAACGGAAAGCAATCTCTCAAACGTGCGAGGAAAGAGACTGCTCAGGCTATTTCTATCAGTTTTGAGCGTCTTTTTCCAATAAAAACCAGCAGGAACAGCAGCAGCAGGCCGCAGCCAGATCCGATCTGCTACACCCTCCCCTCCCCAGCCTAAAACCACGGCGGGTGTTTGAGATGCTTTGCAAGAAAACGACAAGTTAGGAAAGAATAAACACGAATCCAGACCGGGGTCCGACAGCAGGTTATATGATGACAGGGAACATGTGATTCCGGTTGGTCATAGTTCTCCATTTCCCGGCTGTTGTCAGAGATTTCCATCAGCAACCAAACCAACCGTGCTGTAAACACAGCCCTCATTTGTTTTCTCCTCAGAGCAATTACACCATGTGATTAAAAAACATTTTAAATAGAGCCTTTGCTGACTTTTATTTGTGTAAAGCGGATCTATTTCATGTCGAGCAGTAATGTAATAATCCCGAGCTGTCATTACAGACCCTTTTTCTTCCCCCTGTGCGCCAAACTCCATCTGATCCACGCATTTATGAGAACCAGACTATTGCGCACAACCTCACCGGGTACCACGAATCAGAACCCTACTTCTGTACCAAGGAAACGGGAGACGAGAGCGCGCTTTACGGAAAGCCTTCAAATTAATATAGGAAATGTTAGCTTCAGCAGACATGCAGAGAGTTTCACGGTGATATTTTACCTCCCAGATGGTCCGAGTTAACAGATCTAAATATTTGTGCCTTTCCCCGCCTTACAATATTTGACAGAATAAGTGTAATTACCTATGGGCCGTCTAAATAGGAGAGGCATCTTAGAATGCAAATGAACGGCGTATTACAACATTTACATTTGACGCAGATAAAGGATAAATTCAAGCCATCAAATTACCTTTTGATTTAAACGTTTAATTTTATTATTTGATATGAGTCGAAGATTACTGCCCAAATTTATGAAATGACCTAAGAATTTTGAATTTCCTGATTTCTGGAGTCTTCTGCGAACAGTGACGCGCGCAAAGATGCTCCTACAGGCTGTTCCAAGACCAAAGTAAGACACAGCAAAAATATCCCCCATTTATCGAGTCCCTTTACTTTTCTCTCAACGTTAAGGAACAAAAAGATATTTCAAATAAGCTTGATTCAGGTGCGTACTGAGCCAAATGTCTGCTTGTTTTGGTTCCAAAGTTTCAACGTCGAGCGCAAAAATACTGATTATGAAATGAATGTCATTATTTCACTCTTGTCGTGAACTTTATTCTCATTCGTTTCAGTTAATATGAATTTCAGGTTATATTAGAGCTTGGGTGGATGTCTCCTGCGGCGCAGGGCCGCACGTGAAGGAATGCGCGCTCTCCCCTCCTTCTCCGTGACGCGCAGAGCGGAACCGGAGGAACGAGCTGTCTGTGAGACTGAGAGGGAAGGCGAGAAGTTGATCCGGTTAAAGGGGGGAAATGTTGTAGTGAGGAGAAGAGGCGTGCCAATAATCAGGGAGGTGTTTTTTGATGCGGGCGCGCGTCTCGGAGAACACATGGGAACGCAGCGGTTCAATTACGCAGCGTCACACGGAGCACCCTGAGGTGCTGCGGCTGCTGGTGTTTGCTCTGCCTGTCCTCTTCTGAGCGAGCTAGGACGCTGAACTTTGTGCGGGACGAAGTTAAAGTTCGGACGGATACAGGAGCCGCACAGACGGTGTTTCCCAACAGGATGCAGGGACTGAGCTCCCGGGCTCACGCCTTTTCGGTGGAGGCGCTGGTTGGGAAGCCCTGCAAGAGGATCAAAGTGTCGGAGGAGCACGAGCCGAGCAGCGCTGACATCAGCGGCGATAGGAGCATCTTTCCCGGTGAGGATGCGTTTGCTTAACCACCGAGAGCACCCAGCTGCTTTTTATTTGAAGAACTTTTACGCACAATTTAAAAAAACAAAACAAAATAAAAAACGCAAAAACTTTCTCGCTGCAAGGTTCAGTCGATTTTTCATCTTTAGGCCACATTTAAAGTTCCCAAAAATTAAAATTCTCATGATTTAGAATATATTCAATCAGTTAAAACTCAAGAGTTATCATGTGAACTTGCTTTTGAGGAATAGAGCTAAAGTTAGCTCACTCAAGGAACTTTAACATTAAGAAAGTAAAATAAGATTTATAATATTACCAATTTTTAAAATTTCCCCAAATTAAAACAGCTTCCAAAGTTCTGGCTCTAGTTTAAACATTTAAAATTAGACAGCTTTCTGTGTTTTTTTTCTCATTTATCTTTTTTCACCCCTTTTTCCACTTTTTCAGACCAGAATGAATTTCCTACCAGCCAACTACAGAAAGCATGTCCGACACCGAGGAGGGGAGAGGACCCCTCGGCCTGTGACCCGCAGGGACAGACTGACAGATCACAGACTGAAGACTCTGACCCGAGCAGCGAGGAGAAGAAGCCGAAGGAGAGCGACTGTCGGCCGGACAGAGAGGTCCGAGTAGAGCTGCAGGGCTCCGAGCTGTGGGGGAGATTCTACGAAATCGGCACCGAGATGATCATCACCAAAGCTGGAAGGTGAAACATCTACACAAGAAAAATTAAATTTAAAGAAGTTCGTCTGAAGTCTTAGCCCCGCACAAGCTGTCTTCCTGCTGATTTTACTGACTTTAACCAGCTTTTTTTATTTAAAACGTTTAAACTCCCACCGTATTTGCCTCCACGTTAATAAGCAAAGAGCTACAGTCATTCTTCTGTAGATCACCAGACGCAGTGCAGTCTGGCCGTTATGTTTTTAGTGCCACAGTTTGAGATTTCAGTTAAAGCGACAGTTTAATCAGATACTTTATCTTAGTGCAATTTAAACCCGTCGGTTTAGTTTCCAGTCCGGGCCTCTGAAGGGGATTACCCCCACAAATAAATTTAAAAACGACTTGTCTACATTTTTAATGATAACTGAAGGTGTGCTTCCGCGTTAAAGCGTCTGTTGCAAATGAAATCCAATGTGGACCGGGCTTATCAGGCTATGATAATTACATTAACTGTTCTGCGGTCACAGGTGCGGCTTTATCGAGGATTCTAAAACGCTCTATCAAGATACAGCCAATCGGAGGCGAACAGAAGAACAACAGTGTACAATAAGAGCGCTCCCTAAACTAATGAGGCAGCTATCATTAAATAAATTATATGATGCAGAACAAAAGCTGAAAGTCACGTGGTTTCATTACGTGGAAATATGTCACTTACTTTTGCTTTTGTGAATTAACTCATATTCATGAATGAAACCGTTTTCTAAATAATTTTTAGCCTGTATTTTATCCACATTTGCTGATCTGTAAGATCTCTTTTATGTGACGCATCGTTTGCACAGAGAAACCTTGTTGCTGGGAGTGTAATTAAGTTTCTATTTCAGGTTCGCAGAAAACGGGTTTTTGCTCAGATAGATGAATTATTGGAACATGACTGCTTGCTGAAATCTAAGTTCCGTTTACTCAATCACCGACAACACGCGCTGTAAATCTCGGACAGTGACGACGCCCTCAGGGCCCCTGGAGGTCCCTGAACTTGCCTGTGAACCTGCCCGGCAGAAGCGTCTCGGCCTCTTCTTGTCTTTAAGGCGTCGTTATGAACTGAAATCCGTGATGGCCAAATACGCATTTAACAGTTTTATTAAGCAGCTTTCATTAAAGAGAAAGAGAGAGAACATGACTTCTCTCTTGTTATTTTTCCTCTCCTCTCATCAGGAGAATGTTTCCTTCTGTGCGCGTCAAGGTGCGCAATCTGGACCCTTGCCAGCAGTATTATATCGCGATGGACGTCATGCCCGTGGACTCCAAGCGTTACAGGTAAGGGGCGATTTTTTTATTCTTGTTGTTGTTGTTTTTTCTTTTTACTTACAAGCGCTTTCCTCCACGCAGGTATGTGTACCACAGCTCGCAGTGGATGGTGGCTGGAAACACGGACCACTCCTGCATCTCGCCGCGGCTCTACGTGCACCCGGACTCGCCGTGCGCAGGAGAGACGTGGATGCGTCAGGTCATCAGCTTTGACCGAGTCAAGCTCACCAACAACGAGATGGACGATAAGGGACATGTAGGTAACCCACAAGTTGCCTCCTGTTTCTCTTCTTGCTTTGGATAAAGGATCAGATGCACTGAGATTAAAAGGGAGTTCTTTTTCAAGGGGATGTGCTGAAGATCATTCTTTAATTTTTGTGTATTAGATCATGATATTTACAAATCTTTATAATCATTTTTATGTGTTTCTGCGTGTTTATTTTGCTTTTCTGACTGCGTTGAGAGTTTCAGTCCTTAAACTGCTCTCCTACATATTTGTAACATCGAGGGGAAACCTGGATGTCTTAGAGGGAGGAAGGAAGCGGAAATCCTTCTTAGCTCCAAAGTTTACCGCGAAAGATTTAGCAATCTGCAAATGTTGTGACCAGGGAGGCATTTGGAGGCTTTTCGACTCGATCCTGGTGTTTATATGTCTACGCTGGAACTTGTGTGTTTGTGAAATTCATTTGATGTTTAAAAAAAAGAAAGAAAAGAAAAGAAAAAAAGACAAGAATAACTTTCTCGAAATCCACATCTCTCGTGGTCAGTTTCAAATCTCACACGGACATTTACCGCGTTTTTAATAAACTTTATTGTCTTCACTTTTTTTCTTAACATATTGCTGTTTGTCAGTAAGTGCTGAGTTTATTTTAGAAAACATTTCCCTCCACTGTGAAACCTTATATATCACATTACCGTTTTTTTTTATTGGGCTTTTCTCTTGTGAAAAGAAATAGTCTAGATCAGAGGTGTCAAACATAAGGCCTGGGGGGCAGAATCAGCCCGCCGAAGACTCAAATCCGGCCCATTGGGCAGCTATAGAAAATGTGAAGGAGTGGATAGATTTTCAATTTCTATCTTTAATTTCATAAATTTTTACAGCTTTTCCTATTAATAAAAACTCGCCACCTCCATCGCCTTTCATCATACTACATCACAGTAATTAACTAACAGATAAAGAGCTAAATTTACAGGAAAGTTACTGTTTCACATATTAAATATCAAATAATATGAAAATATTAAGGAGTCCACAATAATTAAAAAAATAAAAAGGTTTGTAATTACAGGATAGTCTGTTTATATTAAACTGTACAGTAAATTAACAAGAGCTTTAGGCTTTATAATTACAGAACAGTGAACTATTGTAGCCTTTTCTATAATTGTACACATTTATCACATTGTTTCACCGACCCGGATTCAGATCACTTAACAACAAAGTGGACTGTATGTGGCCCACGACGCAAAGTGAGTTTAACACAGCTGCTCGAGATGTTAGGACCACAAATTTTTAGAGTTGTGCCGTTACGTTTACATGTTTGTTTGTTTTGACTCTTTTCAATGTTTTTAATCTACTTTCCCAAATATAAAAAAATATGATAATATTTATATTCCACCTCGAAAATTGTGCTTTAAAGCCCCAAAAACCTTCTATTAGACCAGTTTTACTCCATGTAAATATATGAGGAACAAAATAATTGTTTCATATATTTTTTTTATTCACATAGAGGTCACATGTAACCCATAGTGTATTACTAATAATTTGTCAGACCTTTGTTAGTAATATGACATATTTAACCATGTTTGATGTTTAATTAGGTTTATTTGCTGAAAGACACGTTTGTGCTAAATACTTTTATAAAATGTAGAGAGCTCTTCATAATTGTATTTTAAAGACTTGGATATTTGCTTTCATTATCCTGTTAGTCATGTAACCTACTGTAGTGCACCAGAAAAAGATTTATATCTAAAACAGCCTGAAAGCCACTTTTTCATTTCTTTTTTAAGAATGAAATTTATTTTAAAATATGTTTTACATTTAAAAGACAAACAAACTACAAACTACAGCAAAATTTAGTTTTTGGCAGTATTTTTTTTATTTTTTGGGACTGTGAGCACAAAAAATTGGAAATGACAGATTTACAAAATTGCATTTTTATTTATTTATTTTATAAAAAACAAAAAAGAACAGGCAGCTGTAATACTTGAAATGTCCATTTCTGATCTGAAAGATGATTCCAAATTGAGGTCCGCCTTAAAAACTAAATAAATAAAAAGCCTTTCATTCTTCGTCTCTTCATGCAGATCATTCTTCAGTCGATGCATAAATACAAGCCACGTGTCCACATCATCAAACACAATCCTCGCATGGACTTGTCTCAGATCCAGTCGCTGCCTGCTGACGGAGTGCACAGCTTCTCCTTCCCAGAAACAGAGTTCACCACAGTCACAGCCTACCAGAACCAGCAGGTAACACTCAGCAGCAGTGCTGAAATACTTCATGACTCACAAACAGAAGGTTTGAGCTCAGAAACTAAGTGCACTAATGTTGGATCGTTTATTTAATAAACATCTGACTTTTTCATGAATTGGAAGATTAAAAAAATGAAGTGATGTTTAATAAAGAAAAATCAGCCAGTGACTCTGTGTTACTAATTTGCCACTGTTTGCCAGATTTGATCAAAAAACAGATGTTTAGCCTTTTCTTCCTTGGCACGGTTGTTATGATGATGTTCCAGTGAACAGCTCAGGCTGCTTGACCTCATAAAAATGTCCACATTGTGAAGCCAGTGAGGCCCGGTTCCATGTGCTCGCAGCCAAATCATAAATTTGCAGTGTTCTGATTTTCTGCTGGTCCAATTGCTCAGAGAGGGTGTGTGTGTGTGTGTTCCCGTCGAGGGGACCTGACCCTGCTGTTGGCTACCATTCCTCCAGTAACAGAGCCTTCCGCAGGGACTGCCAGCTCTTTTCATCAAGGCTCATTTTACTATCAGTGAACGTGTTATTACAGAAACGCAGTAACGAGCTGTGACTGCGCCGACTGCCGCCGTCCACGGCCTATTAAAGCACAGAATAAAACCGAATGACCCTGAACCCCTTCTGCAAGAACCCCTGTTTGACATGGCTGATCACCTTGGGTGCTGCTGGGACATGCAGTCCCGCGGGGGTGCTCTGCCACTCTACGCTATTGTAAAAGCTGAGCTCATTGTTAGCTTAAGCACAAATCCACTCTAACCCGTGTCTGTTCCTCTCCTCTGGGCCAGATTACAAAACTGAAGATCGACAGGAACCCCTTCGCCAAAGGCTTCAGAGATCCAGGAAGGAATAGGTATAGCAAACTCTCACTGAACGCTGAACATAAACACTTTTTATTTAGCTGAAAGTACTCCACGAAAGGACCCAAGAGGGATTTAAAGTTCAACCACTGAAATCTGAAGCCACATAAAACCTTCAAATAAAGCTGAGCTGTGTAGTGCAGAATTTCACACCTCTCAGTACCAAAATTTAAATACCTGGAATAACATTTTTCATTGCTTTTACAGTATATTTAAATACGTGTGTGTGTGTGTGTGTGTGTGTGTGCGCAGGGGAGTGTTGGATGGCCTGCTGGAGTCATATCCCTGGAGAGGCCCTTTCAGCCTGGACTTCAAGCCTTTCACCATACAGCTCCAAGGTAAAGTGCTCCAGCTCTATTTACTCTGAGATTTGACTTTTTTAACGTGTTGATTCAATGTCTTATTTTTTTCCTGTCCTGTCCGTTGACAGGGAGCTCAGGGTCGCCCACCAGCAGCGTGAAGAGCCTCCTCCCCGTCTCTTCATCTTCATCCCTTCACCCGCTGTCCTGCCAGGACGCCGCTGTCCACGCCTTCACTCTCCCCCTCTACAGCAAGACCACCACCTCACCCAGCATTTCCCCTCTGCCCAGCAGAGCCTTCTCCTCCCTGGGAGCAGACAGACTGAGAGGCTTCTCTCCTCTGCCTCCTCTCACAGACCTCCCGCTGTTCTCTGCGCTGCAGGGGAAGAAACCGCCCCACTGCAGGGACCCGTGTCCTCACGAGTCCCCGGGGTCTCCTTGCCTGCTCCCCTTACACTGCCCTCTCAGCCCTCAGAGGTCTCCTCTCCCCCCACATGTCTCAGACACTGTAAGCCCGTATTGCCTCTACCGCTACAGCTTCCCTCTGAACCCCCAGCTCGCAGCCATTTCCCGGCACCCCAAACTAGCCGAAGACACTACAGACTGTCTGCTGCGCCAGCCTCCCTGGCTCCCGACCACCAACCACTGCCTCTGACGGCTGGACCGCACTTGCGGGCTCCGGCCCATTGAGCATAACAATCCCAAAACTGAATGCACAAAACAGAAAGGGCTGATCCTCTGTGATCCGACTGAGAGGAGAAATGTGGCTGTGGGGACTTCTTTGTATTTATAAACTCTTTTACACACACGTGTTGGAGTTACCAGCACAAACAAGCGATCCCGAGGCAGATTGCGAGCAGCTCCTTTTCATTCTGCAATCTCGTCTAGAGCAAGAGAAGCCAAAAACGGAGTAAACAGAAACATTCCAGTTCAGGCAGGATGCAGATTTTTATTCGGGACAGATTGCTTTTGACAATTCAGTCCCCAGTTTTACTGCATCAAGGGCTGTAACAGTGTTACCAAAGAGCATCAGCAATGAGGTATGTAACAGAACTATTATAATGAACGTGTTTGTTAAACTGACCATAAGTGCCCATTAAAGTTTTTTCGTGCTTTTTGTTGAGCTCCACAACTTCCAAATGGTCTTTTTACACACTTCCAAACGCAGCAGTGCACACATAGCACACGCATAATGACAGTTCTGCTTGAACATAAATGCCAAATGTATTTCAGAGTAAAGCACACATGCAGTATTGAGCAACAGGAAGCAAGTTTGATGGAGACATGATGAAAGGATGCACATTATGTTCCAATTATCTGCCGCTGTCCATTTAAAGTGAACAAAAGCATGTTTTGTGTTTTTGAATCTCGGCGTCAGGCCTGGCCACCCGTGACTAATAACATGAGCTCATCAGGTCTCTGTGTGATTTTTAGGGGAAGAACAACAGCTGCCAGAATCCAGGCAGCCAGTTTCCATTCCTGCATTTTATTACCAATAATAAGGCTAATCAGAGATGCATGGAGGTGAAATGGTTGTTCAGTAGAGACCTTTATTCGGAACGAGAGCTTTGCTCACTGAAACAGTCTAAATCACCTCTTGTCATGATTGTTGTGTTGTAGAAGCGTTTTGTTTTTATGTGAAAGACGTTCAGAGTCAAATGAAAAGCTATCACTACTGTTGGCCAAGACAACACAGTTGTTTTGAGGTTTTTTTTGCGTTCATACCAAATGGGGCACGCCCGTTCAGCCACTGATGTGATAATTCCTGCCTTCAGCTCAGTCAGAAACCAGCACCCGTTCATCCCTGTCTCTCTCCTCCCTCTCAGCAGAGCTAGGAACAGCAGTTTAGGAAAAGTGGGGAGGGAGGGAGGGAGGGAGGGGGAAATGGCCTGTTTCCCGACAAACAGTCATAACCAAACAGCAATTTACTTGTCACAGCCGAGCATGGCGGTGAGCTAATGTGAGCTGGACGTGGAAATAGCAGGAAGAAGTTAATTGAGGATCTCGGTAAGGGGATGGCCCGTGTTTTGGTGAACGGTCAGGTGCGCCGCTATCAAACAGCCTGCTCTTTGTCTGCAGACAGACATAATCTGGGCAGGTTATTTGATACTGTCTGTCATTTCCATGTTGGCCTACATAGGACAATCATTTTAAACTCCCTTCTAATTCCTGATCTTTCAATTAGACAAATTGCTTTCATACCAGGAGGGCTGAACTTTGCACCTGTCACTCTTTAGTGAAGCAGGCACACGCTTGTGGCAGATATTAGAAGGAAAAAGATAACATGAGCATGTGGGCCTAAATATGAGTGTGCTAAATTGAAAGAGGTAAACAAGAGGTTTGACACACATGCATAGAGTCTGAAATAGCTAAAACTCTGTTTGATAAAATCTAATTAAATGTTGCTTATATAGCACCAAATCATAACAACAGTCGCCTCAAGGGGCTTTATATTGCAAGGTAAAGGCCCTACAATAATAGAGAGAAACCCCAACAATTAAACAACCCCCAATGAGCACTTGGTGACAGTGGGAAGAAAAAACTCCCTTTTAACAGGAAGAAACCTCTGATAAAACCAGGCTCAGGCTGGGGGCAGCCATCTACCATGACTGCACACTGTGAATTAATACATGAAGGAGCACACTTACACACTCGGCTTATACTTGTTGGTTTGAGCATATGACAGTGTTCATAGTATCATGTCTGACTACGTAAAGTCCATGATGAATGGTGTACCTGTAATGGTCAAAAAGCCGAACAGCTGTACCTCATCAATGTCCATCAAACAATTTTTCTGCCAATAGGAGGAGAAATATGCCATGTTCCACCTAGAAAGGCGGATTTCAGAACTCGTTACAGCAGTAAAGTCAGAAAAGCAAGAAAAAACAGGACTTGTTTTGCTTCTTAGGGGGTAGAGCCAGTCATATGTCACTAGCAAAGCAGTGCAATACTTGTTTTTTTATGGTTAAAAACACCCCTGCAGCACGCTCATGGATAGATCCTGATCAGTGCTCTGTGAATGGCTTATTTAGCAAGTCACAAATACGTGATAGTGGCAGTAACGATTAAATTTAATTGTTTTCATAGGTTTTATACTTTTACTTCCATCACATATTGGATTGTTAATTTGGGGTTGGCGGGGCTGCTCCGATTTTCCAAGTTGGAAATTTTTTTGTTTTATTGTTTTTAATTTTGTTTGAATGAAATTGTTCAAGATAAAAATTTTAACTGGGAATTGTAAATTCTGTCTTCCAATTTAACCTGAAAGCACATTTCATAAAAAAAAATCTTTTTGAAAAAAAGCTTCCTAGCTAACTGCAATAGTATCCGCAGTGTCTTTAAATCGCACGTCATTAGCCATTTCTGGGTCCAAACTCCACTTCGGGTCCCAAAGAAAAAATTAAAACGTACAGCTCTGCTATCACTTGCGACATAAATGAAGACAGGAAACTGAACAGCAGTGACGTTTGTAGGGTTACTGAAGTTGGGCTAGCTGGCTACACAGCTATGGTTAGCATAATATAAACACATAAACACAGTGAAGCTGGAGGATGAACGCTAACTTTTTTCCACTCGATAAAAGTTAACGTGAAGGTTCCCGATGGTTAGGGACAAATGCAATCGCATGGCAGGATGCTGTAAACGGACCAAACTTCAGTCAGGAGAACAACTGAGATAATCCATCCACAATATGAGGTTAGTCATTAATATACTGCTGCAGGGGCTGGGCTGTAGTTACATCGTAAGGTTTTAAAAACTGAGCTTTAAAATGACCACTGGTGATAAAAACCGAGAGAGGCCGACAGTGATCAATGCCTTTTTTAGGGGCTTGTTCAGATTAAATAGAACAAGATACAAAGCATTAAAACATGTTAAAAACTCAACAGCCTTAATAAATACAGAGTAGTTTGGACCTGGAAGCTTACATGGTTAGCTTAGCTTAGCTTAGCTTAGCTTAGCTTAACTTAGCTTAGTTTAGCTTAGCATAAAATTGGAAACTTGAAAGAATATAAAAGCAACAATAGTTCCTTCAACTCTCAGTACTCAGCAAGTTACATGTATTTACAGATTATAATTTAGCAGGATATTACTTGACTAGTAAAAGAAACCGTGTTTTAGAACCACTTAAAAGATGGATGTGTATTGTATGTAGGCGAAGTCTATAAGAAAATGGCCCTTAGCTCCCTCGTTAAACACTTTCATGGTGACTTCATGGGCTGAGTCGCTAGTTTTATATACAGAAAAAATGTGAAATTCAGACAGAAAAGACAAAATAGTTTGCTCACTGACTTGTCAATCTAAAGTCGTTGACAATTTGTTAGCTCTTAGGCTAACGACTTGTCAACAAGTTCTAACAACCTGTCAATCACAAGTCATTAGCCAAAGACTGTGTGGTGTCCCATGCTCTCCCGTCATATCCGCTTTCAATATGGCGATGTGAAAAAGTTGAGCTCGAGGCTTTATAAATTTGCTAACCAGTGGGTGACATCACAGTATCTACTATCCATCTTTTCGCTGTGTTGGTTAGACTCCAAAGCGGGTTGAAAGTAACAGCTGGGTTAACCTTTCATCAACTTGTGGAAGAATATCCATATCTGCCCATTCATCCGCTCTATGAATTTGCCTTATACCGAGTCAGCATAATCCTCTGGTTGAAATAACATGGAGGCTGCGCGTATGAAACAACAGAAAGAGTGGCTTGTGTTTTTTTTGTGTGTTGTTTTTTTTCTCTGGACTGTTCCACTGTGATTGACAGGCAGTAAAGGGAAAGAAATGTGACCCCGAAGTCATTTGTTTCCAATCATGTGAAATGGCATCCTGAAACAGGAGAGAGGCTCAGCAGAGAGTCGGAACATGTAAATATACTCTGCCTTCATTAGATTAAAAAACATGAAACACACACACACACACATCACTAACACGTGTATGTCAGTTAATAATAGCTGCCATACACCCGCGTACACACACACACACACATATGCACAGTCTTTGCTCATTCAGCTTAAACGCCCTGCAGCCAAACTCGTGTTCACCTCTGCGTGTCTCTCGTGAAGGTTTATACTGGACCCTATTTTCTCTGCAAACTCAATAAAAGCTGGTTATTTATCAGGTCAGATTATGGGACATGACTGAGCTCAGCTGTAAAGTTAAAAGTGAAACCAGCTGTGGCTGAAATTGAATTACACTCTGTGAGTAATGTGAAAAGCAAGAGCAGTTTAACAGTTATTAAGCACTCCTCTACCGCCCCATCGAGCGGGCGTACGCTGCACAGTTACAGTGAAAGTGCTCCTCTCCTCCTCTCTGTGATCGTTATCTCCCTCCTAGTAACAGATACAGTCCAAAACCTCTTCTCTGACGCAGCGCAAGAAGTCTCAATGAATTAGATTTCTATTTATATGCACGTGTATACCTTTCAGTATGGCCACACGTGTGCATAGACGGGGGTCATGGGGGCTTCGCTTTGGCATGTGCTTCCTGACAAGCCTCTGTCTTACAGGAGCAGAGGTTAGATGAGTGGAGGACAAACCATTTTAACATGTGGTCTGGCAGCTGGCCTCCGTGTTTGTGTGTGTGAGTTTTGGGGTTTCCTCTGCATGCTCCATCTGGGCCTCAGACTCATGCCATTCTTCAGAAAAAGTGTTAATCACCCAACCACTTCTTGCATTCTCCCTCATATCCCAAATCTATACTTTCTCTCAGTCCATGCGTCATGCTTTATCTTTGGATCTCCTAATTTAAGAAGCCCCAAAAAAGGGATTCAACATAATTAACACACTTGCAGCTATGTGACAGTGCATCCATTTAGCTAAAGCACTTTCTGCACTAAGATTATGTCCAAAAAACACATTCTACCCTTTATGAGCAGATCCACTCCTCCTGTTTGCTAATTCCTCCTCGTCTGTTAGGCTAAAGTGGGATTCTACAGGGGTGTGTGTGTGAGAGAGAGAGTGAGAGAAAGTCTCTGGCATTGGTTTTATTTAATACAAGCCTATAAATCAACCCCTTTGGAACAAGAGATGTGAGATATTCTTTTTCTCTTTGCCCCCTTCTCTGGCAGAGGGATAGATCGTTCTTACCTCTTTTTGCTTCCTGTGTATGACAGGTTATCACTCCTGGGACAGATACAGAGGGGGGAGAGGGGGAAATAAGAATAGAGGCAGAGAGTGATTGAGTGAGAATGATGCTCCGTGGCTGATGTATCGGATGGCAGATGAGAGGATGAGGCGAGGGTGTGGGGTGGAGAGAAAAAAGTGATTTAGCACCGGGCTGTACTCTCCTCTCCTCTTATCCAAGCCTCTGCTTCTTTCATGTCTCAACCAAGGGTCGACCTGCCCGCTGCCCCAGATGGTGCTGTCTGTCTGGGCTGCCTTCTACAGGATGTGCCCCTCTCACCCCCACATCTACAGACCTATACTTGCGTAATTGATTTCAGGGGGGAAAGGCAGTCTTTCTCTTGTGTTTCACACACACACACACACACACACACACACACACACACACACACGCAGACAGCTTGCCAACAGCTAGTGCCCCCGGTGCACGCACACACATACACGCGGCCGACGCTGTGCGCTGTCAACGCTAATTCAATTTGAGACGCGGAAGTGTGACTAACAGCAGACCTGCAGAGTATTTTACCATATGCACCACACACACACACATGCAATGCTCACACACAAAGCTCTGCCACATCCACTCCTATAACAACGTTATTCCAGGGGCAGAAATCCTCGGTAGATCTCTCTTCTCTTCCTGTTTCCCTCGTTGTCAAGAAGACAACCTTCTTGTCAACAACTATCGACAAACACCTTATTAACCGATTCATCCTCACTGCCTACGCCAGAATTACCTTACCAGCAAAGTGAGACGTGGCAAATACACAAAAGACACGACAAAGAACGAGCGAGGAAGCAATCAGGAGCAACCTGAGAGTCAGGGAGTCATTCATCAGTGCTTCCCTAATAACCTCCTAAAATAATTTATTAAATGTACTTAGTGACCCACGCAGTTCATAATTATAATCAATAAAAAGCATGTTTTAAGACTCAACTTGAAGGCAATGACTGACTTCACTGACCCAGTTTCCTCGGGCAGGTTGTTGCAGAGCCTCCAGGCTCTGACTGCAAATGCTCTGTCTCTTTTCATTTTCAGCCAGGCCCCTAAAAACCCTGCCCATGGCTCTCAGGATACATACTGGTTCATATGGTAGTAAGAGGTGAGGTATGTAGGTGGGAGGAAGACCATGAAGATCCTTGATACTAATCAATAAGATCTTACAATGAGTTCATGGGGAGGCAGCGTAAAAATGCCAATGATGTCATCCTGTTTCTTTGTTCTAGTTAAAAGTTAAAAGTCTAGCAGATAAATTCTGTATAATCTACAGTTTTCAGTAGGATGGGTGGGGGTGGAGTTATTGCATGACCACTGACTAATCAATAGTTCTTAGATAATTTATTAATCACTATCTAGTATAACGCTATGGAGTGATTTTTTTCAGTGTCCTTTTTGTAAAGTGTTAGCAAGGCATGCTTTAGATGCCAAATGCAATAAAGATTTCTCATATTTAATTGTATTTCGGTGTGCACAACCCTTTACAGGAAAATAAAGCATTTAGTTCAGTTTTAAGGCTTTCATATGGTAAGGCATTACAGAGAAAACGCAACAATCAGACGATCCCTCAAGCAATCACTTGGCAACAGTGGGAAGGAAAAACTCCCTATTAACAGGAAGAAACCTCTGGCACAACCGGACTCAGCTGGTGGGGTGAAATTAGGCTAGCATAATATAACCACTCAATACATTAAGAAGCTATAAAGTAACAATAGTAGCACAGCAGATAAATTAAATAGTGCACAAGTAACAGGACTCAACATAAAGCACATAAAGTGAATTTGATGTGAATGACAGTAGTTTAGCAGGTATGTGGTGCAAAATGAAATTGTTGGGGTGACCTAACTTCTGTACAGGTGCAGCGGTGTAGTGGTCAGTAGTGTCACCGCACAGCCTGGGGCCTTTTTGCATGGAGTTTGTATGCTCACCCTGTGTCTGCGGGGGTTCTTTGCAGCTTCCTCCCACAGTCCAAAGACATGTACGCAGTCAGGCTAACTGATGATTCTAAATTGGCTGTAGGTGTAAATGTGAGTTTGAATGGTTTTCTGTCTCTCTCTGTGTTAGCCCTGTGACAGATCAGCGAGCTGTCCAAGTTCCACCAAGCATCTCTTACTCTGTGACAGCTCTGCTAGGCTCCTGCAACCTTGAACTGGATAAGTGGAAGAAGATGAATGGACCAGATTCTCCACTAAGGGAAATCACATGCATATTTCTAACATATTCTTCCCAAAAGTGTCGAGTTTATTACTTTAATGTGTTAAATTCTGCAGTTTGGCTAACAGAGCAAATCAGACAAAAGCAAAACAAGAAGAAAAAGTATGATGAATTATGGTTATTATTTTGTAGCACATGTTCTTACTGAGTCTTCCAATTTGTTTGATTTTGATCAATTATAACGTCAAACACAGATTTGGTCCCCGCTGACGAGCTGTTTCAGTGTAAGAGATATCCGGCTGGATGATGGGGTGAGGTGAGGGTTAAGTTGGGGGGGTTAACAGCGCTGGTAGGATCAGGTGTGTGCCTGACAGAGGTTGTGAGAGGGGTGTGTTAGCAGGAGATCAGTTAAATCTTAATGAAGCGTGCTTTACAGAGCAGGGATGGACAGGGTCAGCTGCATTGGCTGTATGTGTGTGTGTGAGACGGTAAAACTGATTAAAAGCAGCGTTAACACGTCTGACAGGATACAGTGGTCAAGAGGTGAGTGGAAACCCAGGGAAACCGTGGTCTGGAACGATTAGACACACACACACACACCCAGAGCAGCAGCTGGGCAAAGCCCTGGGCAGCAGCGATTGGTCACACACGACCATCGATATCTGAGTAGAACCAATCAGCTCGGCTTCCTGTGTTTGACCTGACCCTTCACGCGTGGTAATTGAATATTTTAAATGGGAAGCTGAGAGGTGGAAGGAAGACAAGCAGAGGAGAGGAGGACAAAGAGGCCGCGCTGCACTTTTCCATGTACTGTGCCACCTTAAATATCGTCCACACTCAACAAAGATGAGTGTAACACACGTGATGGGCAAATGTGGTCTTCACTGAAAAAGTATGTGTTATATTTAAAACTGCAGATGTTACGTTTATTTACATTTCTCAGCATTTCTCAGGACCAATCACAGTACACAGTATACTCTAAAAGTACAGCATCAGGATTTTATAAAGATTTAGTTTTAATAATAAAAACTGATCCAACAATTTAATCATTTTTTGGCATTCATGTTGCAAATCAGAGATTTCTTTAAAACAGCTTCATAAATTTTGGCATTAAGTTTCCTGTAAGGAAATACATAATGTGTTGCTGATCATATGTAATTTAAACACAATTAAACGATGATTGCTAATTATTGCATTAGGTATTGGTTCATTTTTGTTTCTTTGCGTTTGTCACCACTGTATGTTTTTTGAACAATAACAAAACTGCATTATTAAACAAATTAGTACTGGAACTTATCCTGGAACAATAAAAACATTATTAAAACATCTTTGTTTATATAAACCTGTGTGTTATCCAAGTACAACAAGTTTTCTTTATAATAAGTACCATATTTTTTAGCACTTTCTGGGGACCTATCAGGAAGTTATCAACTCATTAGGGATCCATTAATTAGTTTTTCCTTCTATGTAATTCTCCAGAAAATAATTTGGGGCTTTTTGCTATTCATCTCTTCCTGCTGAATCCAGTTTATGACTCTTTAAACTTGCTGTTTCATATCCTGCACATGAATCATATGGAAGTCTAACCAATCCCCCCTGTTGCAATTAGAGTTTTTGTGCTGAGCCAGCATTTGCGGCTCTGAGCAGCTTTTCACCCACCAACACACACACACACGCAGACACACACACTGTGCACAAGCAGAAGGGTCAGCCACAGGGACACAACCCACAGCCCACCAGATCCCTTCCTGTCAGCAAGTAGCTCTCCTGTAGGAACCTGGACAGGGAGGTGTTGACGGCACCGGAGGGGAGAGCTGCTAGGTATCAACACCTGACACACACACATACAAACACAGGTTTCTCCCTGCGGTGTTGCTCACACAGGAGTTGTCTCCTGCACGTCTGGTGAAAACATCCCCTGCACATATGTTGAGATGCACACAGTGGAGGGGGCAGGCGGTGAAAGACTCTCCCAGCTTTAATCATGTTGAAAGAGAAGAGACGGCCATTGAGGGTTAAAATTAGATTTGAAACACACACACACAAAAGTATCAAATAGATTTTGTGGTTCTTACCACAAAAGGAACACGGAATTTTAATTTTAGACCCCCAAAAAAACAGAGGAGAAAAAAAATGACTGACAGCTGTTGGATCACCGAGGTCAGTGGAAAATAAGAACTGAGGACTTAAAGGAGCGGGTGCGTGCTCAAACGTACTGCAGACCTCGAACTCATCAAAGTGTCTGGAAGCAAGCGCAAACAAGAGACTCGTGTCAGTCTGCGAGCACTGATGATGATGATGATGATTGTGGATGTAGTTAAGTGTGTGCTGATGATGATTAGGAGGGACACAAAAGAGGTCAGAGGTGACCGAGTGTCACTCCAGAGAGCTTCCCTCGCTAAAGGGTTGCAAACGTGTTCATGCGAAGATGTGTGTGTGTGTGTGTATGTGTGTGTGTGTGTGTGTTAGGACGGCACCTGTAATGGCTCCCAGCTGAGACGTGCCTCCCTCCCAGAGATACGCTGTGTGTGTGTGTGTGTGTGTAATGAGGTACTGGCATGCGAGTGGCAGAAGGCTGCTTCCTCTACAGGTGACACCTTTGACCTCTCATCTGTTCCCTGTTGAAGAAGAGAAAGAGGGAGGGGCATGCAGAAAAATGGAGAGACCGAGAGGAATGTGTGCTGCATACTTCATCCAAAACACAAAATGACAAGGACAACAACAACGAAAAAAGTGACAAGGACGAGATTTTGCAATACTTTTAATGACTTTCTGTTTGTGAATAGCAGTGCGGTGGTTACTGCTACATGAAGAAAATTCTATTAAATACTCAAGGAAACTATTTCACCTGGAGAATTTTGTATTACGACAGCGAAGCTGACGCTGGAAGCAAAAATCAAGTGTCAACACCGTCAGCAGTTGCATTAAACGTATGCCCTTACAATATCCATTCAGTTAGGAAATAAATTAGTACATAAATAAATATATTTGCTTTGCTTTGCATTATATACACATGCAACATAAACGGCTTAGACTGAGGTAATAGCTGTACGCACTTGCAGGACTGTAAACCTCCTTTTTTATAAAAACGTCCTTTTCTGCTTTCAGGCTTTTCTCAAAAGAAAAAAAAAACATAAAGGAGGGCATGAAGCCTGCAGGCACATTGCACTTTTTGTTTTTATTGGCCCTTCTGTGTTTTTGCTCCTTCTTCTTGTCCCTCCTTGTTGTTTTCCTCGCCATGTCACTATGACACCTGGTCTCGCAGCCTGGACAGCCTCTGGGAGAGCTCATCCTGATGACGACACGAAAGACGAGAGAGAAATCAGCAGAAGGAGACAGCTAGGTAAAAGGAAACATTTATTACTGGAGCTTTGGTTTTAAATCATTCATAGTCCAGTTCGATATATTGATCTTGTGTGTTTTTAGGGCTGAAGAAAAGAACAGAGTTATAAAAACTGTAAATCTTTTATGTTCAGGCTCCGTTAAATATTTATACCTGTAGGTAGATTTAGTTTGCAGCCAGCATCATGTACACATTTTCAAAACAACAGACAGCAGGTCATCCTAGTGAGGGCTGCAGGAACTAAGATACTGTTAGCTATCTTCCCAGTCATGCATGCCTGGAAACCAGTCAGTGACCCCCTGGCGATCCAAAATCCTTGCAACTTCCAGAAACCCGCTAAATGATTGAAATTCAAATTTTCTTTTGCTATCTGGGAATATACATTTTTCCCTAGCACTTGTTCCCAGGGGGGCGCTAACCAGTCTCTCAGCTTCAAGCAATCTTCATCCAAATGTAATACAGTGAAACAGAGTGTGAGCCATTAAGTAAAATCCAACCAGCTCACTGCTGTAACTGTGTGTGGTGTACAGGGATACAGGGTTAAGCCTGACAGACAACAATGTTCTTTAAAGATGAGTAACAAAGCAATCACACTAATAAAAAGGACAAAACAAACTGAGGAAAAACTCAATAAAAGACAAGTTTCCTTAAACAGGAAGGACAATGATGGTCCTTTTTGTGGCTTCAAACGTTCCACAAATCCCACTGACTGACCCTTAATGGCATGTGAAGAACACGCATTGCTCGAACAAATTAAAGGAACACTTTGAAAACACATCAGATCTCACTGGGAAAAGAAATCACATAGATATCTACACTGATTGGACGAGGTAATGTGTTAGGAGTGAAGGGATGTCACATCGTTTGATGGAAATGAAAATGATCAATCTGCAGAATCAATGTTCGATGTTACAGGCAGCATAACATTCTCCACAGCTTCTCATGACCCTTTCACGTCTGTCACGTGCTCACAGTGAACCTGCTCTCATCTGTGAAAAGCACAGAGCACCAGAGGTGGACCTGCCAATCCCGGTGTTCTATGGAAAATGCAAATCGGGCTCCACATGCTGGGCGGTGAGCACAGAGCCCACTAGAGGACATTGGGCCCTCAGCCCACCCTCATGAAGTCTCTTTCAGATGGTTTGGTCAGACTAAAGCATAATTTATGGTCCCGTAAATGTGTCCACCATCATACACACTTCCATTCGGACAACGAGCGTTACACAGTTTTCACCCAACACAGACTTGCTCCTCTGCAGTTTTCCAAAATTCCAACAGCGCTGAAAGCGGAAGTCGTATGCATTCACTAAATCCTGACTGGTTGACAAGTGAGCTGGAATAGAGAAAGGAGCAACAGCGGAGTTTACCGGGAACTGGAGAACCGCAAAAAAACCTTCAATGACTACAAAAATACAGCATGAAAAGCACAGACAGCGGGTCAGTGGACACTTTTCATTGATCTTTACACTCAGTTTCACACTTACACTCTTCTCCACAGCACAAGCAAGAGTAGCCCACACACTGGTCTGCAGGTAGATGGGCTATCCCCAGCTGCGCTACCCTCACTGAACCATAAATTCTGCTTAACAATAACAGAGTGACCTGCATACTTATGGGTTTCAAGTAGGTACATTCACTTGCTCCCTCATTTCCCGTGGGATCGGCACAGTGGATGGATCAGCACGCTTGATTTGGCACAGATTTTTTTGTTTTGTTTTTTTACATCAGAGGGCCGGTCTGATGACTTGCTTCAATAAAACCCTGTCAGATATCACACATACATCACCACAGCCACGGCTCTACAGGACAGATGTTTAAGAGCTGGTATATATACACAACGTGAATCAGTCAACCACTGGCTCATTCTCCTGGTGTGGGAGATAATAATTGATATTTTTTAAGCACAACTGCATAAAGAATATAACAATGAATATCTTACCTGCTCTGCTGATGCCACAGATGAAGCCAGTGAAGAGGTCTGGCCTGCAGGAAGCTCCAGATTAAGATCCAAACTGAAAAATAAAAATCTAATTAATTAATCTTAATGAGCCTTTTGTGTTTCAAGGCAGCCTTGTAAACGGTGAAAGAGGTGCATCTTAGATCTTAATGAAAGTCATTTGAATAAAGCTTTTAGTACAGTTCATTTTATGCACTGCAGTTGCCAATTTCTTTCCTAATGCTTTTAGACAGCGTAGAGATCTTACCCAGCTTCATCAGCCATCTCGTGCAACAGCATATCCACTTCATTCTAGGGACCCAACAAGCAAATAGTAATTAAAAAACGGCCTTTAGAAATGAAATGACTGAATAAAAATGCAGCGATCCTGCATGCATAAGCAGCAACAAGGGCTCAGGAGTGTTTCCTTCTTGGGAGATAACAGGAAGTGTTACCTGAGGTGTCGTCAGAGTGGTGGTGCTGCTCATGGTATCCTCCATCTGAGCTGTCTGCACGTCAAGAGTCTCAAACTGCTTTTCAAACTTGTCCATCAGTGCAGAGATCTGTGCAGAAACACAGTGAGCCAAAAAATGAATTAACGAATAGAAATTTCCTGAAAAGTTTTTGTGCCATATGCTGCAAACAGCCTCTAACCTTCTCCAGGTTCATGCTTTTCAGTGTAGCATCCATAGACTTCACCACTCCAGACATGGATTTTGACACCTGGGAAAACAAAACATGAAATAAACTACTGAAGCTCGGGTGCTGTTTCCCAACATGTCCACTAGGTGTCACTTTGACCCTTTTAACTAGACACTCTATCATGACTCTCTCTCACACTAGAAGCACCTCTAATAGTTCTAGGATGACGCTGATTAAAGATTAATCTAGTCAAAAACAAACCTACCGTTAGGTAAACAAGCTGTGGTAAATGGGTTTATAATGAATGCCATGGCATTAGCTTTAATGAGAGGCAGTGGTATTATAGCAACACACAAGGGTGCTCAGAGGTGTTGCTCGGCTGTAACATCTCACGCACTCCTTCCATTTCTGCAGACATTATTACGCTTTACTCTGTGAAAAGGTGCCTTTCCTGTAGTGATGCTGAATTAAAGCAATTTAAAAGAGGCCGTCACTCTCACAAGAGCGAGGAGCTAATAGCACAAGGTCTGAAGCACCTCTAATGACATTATGTTATTGGTGTCTTTTTGTTTGCATGTCTGCGAGCCCTTTTGCCTGACTCTGAAGTGGCTGCGCTCTTCACCTCTTCATCTTCTGAAATAAGATGTCATTTTCAGAATATGCACAGTGAAAAAAAAATACATGCATAACATTTGATGTGGTGAACGAGCACACTCCCTGTATATGTAGGACAAGAGGTTTTGATGTCATAGCACATGCAAGGCTACGATGAAATCTGGTTTACAGATATAACCTTTTAAACATGAAAATAAACCCTACATTTACACATCTGAATGTGTGACAAATATCTGGAATAGTTGCACTACACAACTATAATTACTTATATCATTCTTTAGAATCACTGCAATCCAAGAGAAACAAAACTGATTTTGATTTTGAATGAAACATAAAAAGCAAAGTGCAACCAACTTAAGCCAGGAACCATCTCTGTCCTAACGTATGGGATTAAAAGAGTTTTTCGGTGGTCATCGTTTACATTACAGTGGAAAGGCAAGAGAAGTGACCTGCAAACCCATGACCCACAGTCCTGACCTGGTTCATAGTGACAGCTGTTTGGACCCTAGAGGCTACAGCGTCCACCCGGGCACTCATCCTCAAGAAGTTGATGGACTGGTGCTTCTGCCGGATGGCGTTCTCTGCATGGATCCTGGCTGCCTCCATATTACCCTTCTGGATAGCCTGAGAAACACAGCATACACACACAGTGTAACACGCGGTGCAGTTATGCTGTGGGCCAATTTTTCCGGACTCTAATAAGTGTACCAAACCAACCTGCTTCACTTTAGTTTTTTCTGACTTTTCCTCTTTATCACATTTCCTGGAGTTACGCTGTAGCTCCTTGGCAGCAAACTTGAGGTTGAACAAGTGTTCTTGAGCAGCTGGTCAAGGGGTTGTTTCATGTTAGCAGAGCACTGGTAATAAATCCAAATTACAATTTAATGCTATAAGGACGAGTCTGAATACATTTAGCTTATTTAACCCAAGTCAGTGTTCTCATGATGCTAGTGAAAATTTAGCCAAATATAAAAAAGAGAAACGTGAAAACAAGGTCATGTTTTGCTCATAACTACACGACAGAGCAGAACTTCCATGTAGGAAAGAGTTAGCTTAGTTACCAAGCCCAGCTTATGAATAGCTACGGTTTTGCTAGGCAAATGTACGTATCGTCTTTAGAGAAAGGATACTTTCCGTATTCGACATGATGAAAGACTTTTTCTGAGACAACTACTGAGTTTCGTAATGTACAAAGTAGCATCCAGATACTCGCTTTTTTTCAACCGGAGATGCTTGTTTTGATTTTTGAGGGCTGTACCATACGGCAGTGTAGCGAGGCAAGATGCATCGGTTGCAGATACTTCCGCTTTTGTTTTAATTCGGTTAAAAAAAGAGTGGTAGATTTTTAATTTGTCTTTCTGTCCCCAAAAATGGTCTTATAATCGTGAAATATTAATCCGTTGGTTAGGCAGTTAAAAAAGAAATTCCATCGCACGCAAAAAACGCTACTAAGTGTCAAAGATTGGGCGTTCTCTTATCACGCATGCGCTAAAGAGTGTCTATTAGACACGACGACTATTCCCGAATGTTCCTTCTTGTTTTTGATGGTATTTATGACCTTTTTTCTCAACATTTGCATCTATATTTTATTAATAGCCCACTATTCGACCCATATTTACACGTACAAAATAAGCTTTGTCATAATGAATAAATTATCTGCATTAACAATGTCGATCTATGACTAAAACCCTTGTATCGCGGCAGAAGACAGATGTGTGAACCATCTTAGTTAATCTTTATCTTTGAATACAATCGCTGATACTTCTGGCCACCTTTCACCGTCGTCACACTTGATCACGATTCTGCGTGACGTGCGCGCGCCTTCTACGTCACGACCGTTGGAAAAGTGGACTAGGTGCGCGTGTCCAAAGCAAAGCAGACAAGTTCCATCCAGGCTAAAAATAGTTTACCCGGTATCGGTAGGTTGTGGTACACGTCTAGTGACGTCATTTGTGTGTGTGTGTGTGTGTGTGTGTGTGTGTGTGTGTGTGTGTGTGTGTGTGTGAGTGAGAGAGAGAAAGAGAGAGAGAAGGAGTAAATTGACCTTTTCCACAGAGCCAGTCGTGTTTGACTTAACGCTTTCACGCATATCCTTCCACTTTATTGCGGATGCATTAACACGTAGCTAGGTAACATCTGTAACTGCTTGTTTATAGAGTTCCGCGCGGAAAGAATGACCGTGTGAGCTAACACGGCAAGGGAACACGCGCGGGGATTTGTGCAAGTAGGTTTTTAAGGGATGGAGCAAGAATTTGCAGTATGAAGGGGGGAGAAGGATTATTGGCTGTAATTGTCCAGATAGAGAAAGTGTTCCAGTGTGTGCGTGCACCGGCCAGCCGAAGAGGGCTCGGGTTTGGGGAGGGGGGGATTAAGGCTGGGTTAGGGGGAGGGAGCTGCATGGATGACTCATACTGTATCTGCTGACACTTTGTGTGGACACAGCATTAGATATAATGATGTTTTCGTGATGAGAAGCGGTTGAGAAAATGTCCCCCCAAAACCACATGTCCCGACATTTGTGGCCTCAACCTCAGCTCAGCCACGGTGTAATACTGAGGCGATGTGGTAGCAGTTGAGTTCAGCGTTGACACGTCAAACACACAGAAAGGCCACATAATAAAGTGAGAATTTGTTGCTACACGCACAGGTTGCACGGCTGTGATTAGCTCGTCCCGTAAACTTTTATTCTTCTTAATGCAGGCCTGTCACGAACACTCGAATTATCCCTGACACTTGTTAACGCCCTCTTTACCACCACAACTCCACCATTGTTGTGAGAAGACTGCTGCACGCGCACTCATACGCACACGCGCGTGCGCGCGCACTCCCCAGTCATAACTGAATGACGGCAGGTCGCTATGGAAACTGCGTTACGCTCCAGGCGGCCGAAGGAGAAACAAGAGCGCGAGGACTCGTTTCATTCTTCATTTCAGCACCACGCGCCTCCCGGACAGCGCCCGAATGAACTCGCGCGCAGATTCTGGCAACGCATGCCTTATAAGGGACCCAGCCGCGTCAGCATCGAGTCTAAACGGAGCGGGCAGGGACTTCAAAAGAAAAAACAAAGCCAGTAGAAAACACGAACTCTCCGGACCTGTAGCTCGGTGGATACCCGCTGTTTCATCCCGCTGACAAGTCGGGAGCCGCTCGCTCCCTCAGATGCCTCAGCAACAGGTAAGAACACTCAACTCTGTGAAGTTTTTTGTTTTTTTTATCCCGTTTTTAAGTTTTTAATTCTCACGAGTGCTGCCCTTTACCCTGGCAGGCACTTCATTGCGCTTAATTGCCTCCACCTGCCACCTCAGGTGTAAGTAAGTGCGTGATTAGCTGATTAGAGGGAAGAGCACCAAGGCAGAATGAAACACAGTGGGGCTCTTGTATAGCTTCCAGTATATTCTAGGTAATAAAGGACTGTGAAACTGTACAAGTGGTGAACTATAACACCCAGCAGGTTTTAACTTTTATGGGAAAAATTAATAGCTGTATTTTTATTTATTTATTTATTTTTAGCAAAGTACTGGTTAACTCAAGCACTGCATTAAAAATACAGACGTTCTGCTCAGTAAATATTGTGTTATAAGCTCAGTAAGTAGCCTACTGAGTTGTCTTCCACTTCAGCATTCATATGTTTATAATATTTCAAAGGGATAAAAGTAAAAATCAAGGACTTGCATGCAAATAACATATATATATATATATATATATATATATATATATATATATATATATATATATATATATATATATATATATATATATATATATATGTATGTATCTATATATATGTATCTATATATAGGTATATATAAAGGACACACATAATTACTCTGGCTATATCTAGAGTATTCTAACCACAGGACTAACTCTTCCTCCTGTGTGCTACTTGACAGATTTTATACCCAAGACATTCACCTGAGTTTACAGAGCCTTATTGTTTGTTTGTACATGTAGCCCAGTGTGTATGAGGTTCTCAGATTTGTTGGGTTTTCAGTGGCTATAGATTATGTGTGAGCTGAGCCGATACGCCTGGATGAGTCACTCAGGCTGCAAGTTTGCAGGAGAGTGCGAAAGGGGGAGGGGGTTGTGGGGGAAATACAAGGGGCCAGTTGGAAAAACGCTCCCGCAGTGCCTCGTCAACACATTGTGTCGCTGTATGTGTGATAAGTGTAAACATCTGGAGGTGTTTGTATCAGCTCTGGATGTATGATCATTTTGCGATGTGAAGTTTGCCTGGTTAAAGTGGGACACATGAGCCGATGTCTCATCCACAAAAGCTATTTAGGAGCTCTGTGCTCTAAGACTCAACTTCTTTTCATCCTGGTAAGCAGTTGTTCAAAAAAAAAAGCAACTTCTGTACTTCTGTAGCTTTATGTACGATCTGCACTTATGCTGATTTAGTATTTGTTGAAATGCATGCAAAGCTTTCTAAGACGCCCCCATTATAGATTGTGTTTGTGGTTGTTACAGCCTATAACCCTTTGGTGTCTGACTAAATGATACCAGAAAGCATCTGATTACTGCTCATTATTATCCCACTGTTTAGCCTGCTAGTATTGACAAATCATAGCAATCAGCTGCATTCAGATGTAGCACTGAGTGACAACTATTGATTAAAGCAAACAATAGATCATAATGGGCTGCTATGAACCACAATTGCACACTCGAACACGAGCACTCACTCGCCGAAACACTTTGACAGGCGCCCACAATCGCACACTCAGTCACTTAACAGAGACTCTTCAGACTGACTTGGTTAGGCAAATAAAGGTATTGTGCAGCTTATTGAAAATATTTCGACTCTGTAGAGATTGATTAATGGAGTCTGGATGCAGAGGCTGAGTGTGTAAGTGCCAGGAGGACTGCACATGTTAAATGCCAAACAGCATAATTAGCTCATATTTAATTTCTCTTTGTTTCAATTTGGGTTGGAATTTTTTTATATGTTTAGCACGCAGTCCCACAAATGGATGGAGTTATTGATTGCAATATGCACGCATCATGTGCTGCACACACGGCCACAAAAACAGATGTGTGTCTTTAATTAGTGACGTTGGTGTGATTAATGCAGTCTGCTGGTGATGACTCATTCAACTTAACCCTTTCTTGTCTGGTGAAAATAATAAACAAAGATTACATTTTATTATCTGTTATTATTATCTTATACAAAGGCTAAGTAAAGATTATATTTTGAGTTAAAGGAATTAAACTAAATCCTGAGCCAGCTGTTAATAGATGGAGTGTAAATAAAGTGACTAATTAACACGTTGTAAGTCATGAGTAGTAAATACTGTAAAGCGTTTCAGACTCTTTTTGTAACTCCACCACTTCCCCATAATTTGCTGTGACCTGGGTGAACAGTTGAAGAGTATTTATGCAAAGCACATCTGCGTGGTTTGCTCCATGTGTCAGCTTGTCAACACAGCAGTTACATTAGCATTGTGGAAAAGCTGTCAGCCAAGCTGTGACTTGCAGACAGCAGACTGGCAGAGAGTGTGCATATGAGTGATACTGAGTGTGTGTGTGTGTGTGTGTGTGTGTGAGAGAGAGAGAGTTAAACACATAGCATATTTCATTGAGGAGCTGTAATAAACTCTCATTGTCATCCCTCCCTTCAGGGCAGCAGCATGTCTGAAAAGAAATCCAGTCAGCGATTTCACAGCCTGAACGCTGAGCAGGTGGAGGTTCTCCATCAGGTTCTTTCAGAGGTGGTTCCAATCCACGGCCGTGGGAATTTTCCCACGCTGGAGCTGCGTCCTCGTGACATCATCATTGCCGTGCGGGCCAGGCTGCAGAAGCAGGGAATCACAGTTAGAGATGTTCGTCTGAACGGCTCCACGGCCAGCCACGTCCTTGTCCGAGACAACGGAACAAGCTACAAGGACTTGGACATCATCTTTGGAGTGGAGTTGCCCACTCAAGAGGAGTTCCAGGTGAGATTACTGTAGCCTTTAGGCTCCAGTTACGTGCGCTGACAGCTTTCAATAAGCCGTGTAGGGGTTGCAAATGATTTTTACCGGGGTTCTGTTAAACATGATATTGTAATCCTAACCATAATTAATTTGTAGCTGAATCGATCATGCTTGTTTTAACTAGATTATACCAAAACCTAAACCACAGCAATGATTTTTATTTCAGTAGATTGTTGTGATTAGTTGTAGCTGTCATGCTGTTAACTTTTTGCCCTCCCAGGTGATCAAAGAGTCAGTGCTGGGCTGCTTGCTGGACTTTCTGCCTGCTGCGGTCAACAGGGAACGGATCAGCAACGCCACAATGAAAGAGGCCTATGTCCAGAAAATGGTAAAAGTCTTCAACGAACATGACCGCTGGAGCCTCATCTCCCTCTCAAACAACAGTGGCAAAAACCTGGAGCTCAAATTTGTGAGTGCACTCAGGCGGCAATTTGAGTTCAGCGTAGACTCCTTCCAGATCATTCTGGATCGTCTTCTAGAGTCTTACATGCAGCAGGACTCGCAGCGCAAAGTGAATAAGGTTGAAGTTAAGGACCAGCCCGCAGAGAATCAGAATAAATACTCTCCTTCCCTGCTGAATCAAATGGCTGCGCCAGAAACAGAAAAGCCCACAGATAGAGACATTTTCAGGGAAGAAGGTGCTCAAAACAGCCAGAAACAACAGAGAGATGAGGTGCAGGAAAACAATTCTCAGACTGAATTCTCACAACAAACTGTACATTCAAACCAGACAAAACACGCCGCACTGGAGAAAGACAGCAAAGAGAAAATACCTGAAGGGTTGAAGGAAGTGTCAGAGCACAGAGAAAACTTAAACGAGACAGACCAGACATCTTTGTCAGAAAGGAAACAAGCCCCTGAGGAAGCTGAACCACCAGCTCAGACTGAACATGAGCCAGAGCTCTCAGAAAAGACTGAAGGCTCAACAAAGGTAGAACAGTTAAAGCAAGCAAAGCCCTGTGACGACTTACCACCAGCACATTCAAACCACGGAGAACTCTCTGTCCAGAAAGAACTTGCTAACCACACAAAACCCCCTGATGAACAGAAAGAACTAGCAGAGCAGATGGGACAGTCTGAGATGCCAAAAACCTCAAACGAAACCCAGGGAGAGTGTCTGAACCTTAGAGAAAACCCTCGCAGTACAGAGCAATGTGATAAAACAAACGTATCTAAGTCTTTCGGAGAGTATGAGAGCAGCAGCGAGGAAGATAAAACTCAACATGTGCCAGCTCTACACACTAGTACATCCTCACACAAGTTAGCAGATGAAAGAAATGCAGAAACAGAGGAAGAAATAGAAGCAGAGAGGAAAACTGACACAGAAATATGTGAAATCACAGAGAGCACACAGGGTATTGATTGTTCCTGCTCCGCCTCTTCCGCTCTCACACTTTGCAGCACACAGCCTCCCGACACACAGGATTTGCTGGAGATTGACAACACACAACAAACAGAAAACTCAGAAAAAACACCTAACACACTTGATGCCGCTAACCCTCCAGATACTCAGGATATTTTACTTCCACCACCTAGCCTTTCTTCTGACAAAAAGACCTCCTCTCCTCCCCCTTGTAAGGCCTCAGAGAGACTATCTCACATGGTGGTGCTCAAACACTCATCCCCCAAACCCCCTCGGAGGATGTGCAGAAAGGTCACCCCCAGTCCTAACCCCAGCTCACTCCCTGAAAACGAGTTACTCGTTTCTGTGCCCTGCCTGGAGTCAAACCCCGAGATAGCCTTTAACACAGAGCCAACTGCTTCCAGTTCAAACTCTACAGCTACCCCAACAAGCACCATTCCTTTTAAAACTAATTCTGAACCTAGTCCTTCCAGTAACCTAGCTTCAGATCTTAACTTTAGCCCATCTCCGGATCTGGATCCAGCCCTTGATATAATCTCCACCTCTACTCTGAATTCCATGTCTGCTTTACCTCAAGACCCACCGGTTTCTCAGCTAGCCACAGAAGACCCAGGTGAAACGGCTACTCAGAGCCCTACTGAAACACCAACTACACATGTGGATTTCAGTGAGCCCAGTCAGTCCTCCCCTACAGAAACTGCCAAACAAGTAGAGCCCCTTGACTCAGCGGACATGTTAGTTTCACAATCAGATCCTTCTAGTTCCAGAACAGAACAAGAGACCAAAAAGATGGCTGTGAGTCAGCCAAGTGACAGCCCGCAAGGGTCCGCCTTCAGTTCAGCTTCTCCTGTCCACTGTGTTACACCTCCTGTGTCCTGTCTCACCCCTCCAGTACTCAGTCTGTCCCCTCCTTGCCTAACTCCCCCGCCCCCATCCTCAGCCCTCCCCCATGCCTGACCCCTCCATCTCACTGCCTCTCGTCTCCGATGCTAAGCACTGTCAGCCCCGCTACTAGCTTTAGCTCTCCAACCCTAAGCTTCAGCCCTACCTCATCCTGCCTCAGCTCGCCTCCTTACCTCACCCCTCCAATGCTCAGCTTGAGCCCTCCACCGCTCTGTCTCACCCCCCCTTCCCCCTGCCTGAGCCCTCCCCTCCTCTGCCTCACTCCACCGGTGGAGTCGGAGGACCTTGTACCTCAGGTATCTTCAGACATGGAGCCTTTGATACTAAACACAGACAGTGATGAACAGATTAAAGAGTCTTCCCCTCAGCCGGGAGTTCCTCTCTTACAGTTGGAGGTTAAAAAAGAACATGAATATATCTCATCTTTGCCTCAGGTTACTGAGCCTGTCTCTTTTCCAATCACAATCCCAAGTTCCACCTCACATGTTCTGCCTCACTCTCAGTCTGAATGCCCCGGGGAATCTGCCTCTCCAGAAGCCGCTGAGGCAGCCAACTCTGTGCCTGAGAACAAAGAGGCCCCTGAGGTAACCACAGACACTTCTGAACAGTGTGACTCTCCTCAGGCGTCTGACTCAGTTCCTGCTGTCGAGGTCCTGGCGGAGAGCATGTATGGTGACTTTGAGGCAGCCATGGACCACCTGCGCTACCGCCTGATTGCTACCAGGAACCCCGAAGAGATTCGAGGTGGTGGCTTGTTGAAATACAGCAACCTGTTGGTGCGAGACTACCGACCAGCCAGCGAGACTCAGATAAAGACACTGGAGCGCTACATGTGCTCACGCTTTTTTATTGATTTCCCTGACGTGCAGGAACAGCAGCGAAAGATCCTGTCCTACTTGAAGAACCATTTTATCGGCGAGGAGAGAAGCAAGTACCAGTACTTGATGACGTTGCGTCGTGTGGTAGATGACAGCACAGTGTGTCTGATGGGACACGAAAGGCGTCAAACACTGAATATGATCACAGTGCTGGCACTGAAGGTTCTGGGAGAGCAGAACATAATACCCAACACAGACCATGTGACGTGCTTCTACCAGCCTGCCCCGTACCTTGCTGAGCACACTGCCCCCTATCTAGCAGAACCCAGCTACTGCAGCTACTACATACCCCAAGGGGGATCAGCTCTGCTGTACCAACCTTACCCCTTACACCTGCACCCGCAAACTGGACTTGTGTAAAACATGCATGGATATACATGTCATTATACAAAATACACAGTTGGGCTAGGGGATGGAGCTTGCCCCGAAGAAAAAGCTTGAGAATGGAAATATAATCCAGGGATAAACTGTTTGGTCTATAATAGACCTATGGGGGTGGGATTGAGTGGGTTTTTACGCTAAACTCCCTAAGTACTCTGTAAGGTTCTAACATGATTATATGTAATTATCTGGGCTTTGTGGAAAATAATAATTCTTCCGATATTGTTAAAAATTCCAGAAAATGCTGTATGCACTACATGAGTCATAGGCCTTTGGTCTCCCTGGGAAACCAAATGTGCTGTTGACATTCACGTACACACACACACACACACACACACACACACACACACACACACACACACACACACACACACACACACACACACACACACACACACACACACACACTTCCAGGGTCTTAAATTCTTGTAAACTCTTTTCATGTTCTTACTGTGTTGTTCTTAATGGGTTTGTTCAGAATGTGGACCTTGCCTGTGGTTGATATTGTGCATGGATAAATTAGGACTGTTCACTGCCAAATACTGTGTGACTACTATGCTTCTTAAACAGTTTAATGTAACTTTGTTATTCCTTTACCGAAGGAGGTGTATTCCAAAAAAAGGACAGAGGGATAAGTCTACTAGTGTGTACAGTATTTTTATCAAAACACTCTCATACATATAGACACACATACATAAAGAGATACAAGGTAACGCATATTACTGTATACACACAAAGTTAGACAATGCATGAGTAGCTTAAAAGGTCACATCCTACAATCAAAACAAGGCTTTTAATTTATTAAAAATTGATCTATTTTTGCAAGACTTTCCAAGATTATACTCAGTGGTCAAAAGACTGATTAGTTCTTACAAAAAAAAGTCTAACAACATTGCCTTTGGAATAGACTGTACAGCGTATTGATTACAGTATATCGTGTGAAAATACACTGCATTGTTTTCAGGTAAACTGTGTTAAGATGTGCTGCTTGATTCCTTTCTGTTGTGGAGTCTTTTCTGTAATCATGTGAAGTATTGTATCATCTGGTGTTAATTTAATTAATACTGCGGTTTACTCTATGGAGGCGGTCAGGTTAAAACCATCTTTGGGTCATCTCTAAACCTGGCAGATGCAGCTCTGTCTAAACCGATTTGCTTTTAAACTCATGCGACTCCTCTCAGCGTAAATCGGCTTCGGCCAATTCGCAGCAGAACCCACGTGAATCAAGTTTGGATCCACCTCAAACCTGTTTGAATCTCAGTTTGAAACAGCAACAGCAACTATGACCAAAGATGGTTCGGTAGGGAAATCAAGTGCCTAAATGTGAGACATCATTGGCATGTCTTTATCTCACTGCACTGGGGATGTTAATGGGGTGGGCCTGGGGCTGGGTTGGGTGTTTGTTCAGTTGTTGACCCCTGTTATTGCTGCCCATTTTGATGTCTTCTTTAATGTAGTCCTGTTGTAGTTTCTGTATGTACATTTTGATAAAATAAAGGGGAGACTCGACAAACCTTCACATGTGAGTGAAACTGATTCTTTTTTCCCTCGTTTCAAATCAGTTAACGCTTCGACTGCAAAGAGAAAAAGAATTCCACTATCGTATTTTCCTGCCTTTTTGCACGCACGTTCATAACCTCACGGCACTCCCGAAATGACATGCTGTGCAGCTTACGTGTCCTTCCCCGTGATTACGCTCCGTAATGATCCACTTAAGCGTGACCGACAAATAACGATGGTGCCCAGGAGAGCGACCCAGAGCTGTAAAATTCTGTCTGTGCGAGGCCTCTTATCACAAATCACCTGTCCTTCTGATGTGTTTGGACTCAGATGACGCACGAGCTACGCAACACAGCAGGCTCAACAATGTGTAAATGTGAGGAGAGTACGGTTCATGAGGTGTGAGAGTGATAGGGGAGAAAGGAGAGGAGGGGGACGGCGTGTGTGTATGTTTGTATGGGTTGGAATTTATGACGCTACGGGGTCCTAAATCTGTTTACATAGTCATATTTATGGGGACTTGTCATCTTTATGAGGACATAAAGCAATTTAAATCACTATAGTATAAGATGGAGACATATTTTAAGGTAAGGCGATAAGGTTAAGGTATGTCTCTAAGAAATGAATGTAAGTCAAGAGTCCTCTGAAGCCATGGTAACACAGCTTTGTGTGTGTTCTTCTGATGGGAATATTTGTGCAGAGGCGGCATCAGGTGGTCCCTTTCCCCAGCTAGTAATTGAAGAGACTTACAGTATAATGAAACAATAGGGCTCCCTCCTTACTCCCTCATTCCATCCTTTCCTCCCACTTCACACCACTGATAGGTCATTGGCACAGGGGGAGACGGGGTGTATCTTGCGAGGAGGCTGTATTGCCATGGTCACGCAGCATCTATTCCCACACAGTAAGGCTTGCACACGCACGCGGCTTTCTGAGAGGAAACGGGAGCATGTGATCTAATAGTGTCTGTATCAGTGTTTCACAGACCTCTGAGCTACTCATGTCCACTCAGGGTTTCCATAGAGACACAGACAGGGAGCACTGTGGGTGCAGAGAGCATGACGGAAGACAGGGAAGACCCACACACCAAATGAGGGGGAGAAAGAGATGGAAAAAAAAACAGGAAGAAGGAAAAGAAGGTGGGTGAAGTGAAAAGATAGTGGACGGAGAAGATGTATGGATAATAAACGGAGCTGAGGAGGAGACGGAAAGCAGGGGACGAGGAGTGAGTGAGGTGGGAGGGGGGTGGGTTTATAGATAAAGCCAGGCGAGAGAGGAGCAGGAGCATGGGAGTTTGATGGGGAGAGCGTGGGAGGTTGTCAGGCCTTCAGTCACAAGGGAGTCACCGTGAGGTGGCTGCAGTGACGGCAGTAGTGATGTCAGAGCAGGAACACACACACACATGTCCACACACATCTGCATGCACATCAATTTTGCTAATGGTCTGCCCACCCGTCCACCCTCAATAAACATTTTCAAACTCAGTGTGACAAAAAGAGAACATCACCCACACATCTGCCTTTGTCTCTTTCTGTCCCTCACACACTCAGGCCAATACATTTGATTAGATGATGTTCTCAGCACCATTTTATGAACACAGTACGGGTTCTAGTTTGGTATGCTCACATTGCCTAATCTTTTTATACCTCAGAGTTAAATCTGGAATCGCTTGTGGGCACATTTAGCCTCTGCAAGGGAAAAAAATGTTAAAAAAAGAAAAGCAAAGCATCAAGTTGGGGTTAGCTGAGGCTTAAGGGATGAAACATGTAGCTCTGCCTGAAGTGTGTATTAAGATAATTAAGGCTGCCGACAAATTTATTCCCCCTACTCCCACTCCCCCGATCATATTCCCATGAATTAATTTTTCTGCTCCTTTCTCTCGATTACCCTTTAAAGTCTCCTGCGAGCGACTGTAAGAGTCCAAAACCAGTTGGGATGGCTTTATTTGCCTTTGCAGACAGAATTTGTCTTTCAGTGACTGAGCAGTGCAGAGCAATAAAATGGACACAGAGTATTCACCATTCATATATTCTTTCTTTCATTCACTACAACCTCCCTCTTCATCATCCCCCTCCCTCATCTCCTACTACCCCACATCCCACACCCATGTCCTCGCCCTCCTATCCACTGTGTTCCTACCCACCCACCTGCTTCCATGGCTGCAGTGACTCAGTCCTCTTCCAGCTGAGGATACATGTGAACATTATGGGGGGGGGATAAATACTCAAAGAAATAAAGCAGTCAGAAAGACAAGTGTCTGCTGCATCATTAATGCTACCCACCACACCCACACACCCAATTCCCCCACTTTAGGAACACACACAGACACACGCCGGCCCCGCTCTGAAACGGATGCGCTCTTACTTTATCCGGTAATTCATCCTTAAAAGCAAAAATTGGGCAGGCAGCGTGGAGTGTTTCAAAAATAGTTTTTTCATTTCTCTAGATAGAAGTCTGTGTCGTCACGACTCTGTGACATGGATGGATGATTTCTTAAAGGCGAACTTGCCAAATGCACGCCTTACATGGGCCCTGAATCAGAAAACCTTGAGGAATCAAAGCTGTCGATCATATCACTTTCTTTCTCTCCGAGCGGCGCCAACCCATCTGTGATGTTTTTCACGCTCAGCTCGCACCACGATGGCTTTAACTTCCTCTTAAAGTAGTGGAAAATTGTGCACCGATGTGGAATATAGTGGCAGACAATTATGTTTGCTGTCTGTGCCTCCCGCCTGCCTACTTCACTCTTAGTTATCAGATTTATTCAGGAACCCGCGGGTCAACGAGACCTTACTTCTTTTTTTAATTATGCAAACTAAATTCAGCATAATGGATCGTAATGGTGGCTGTGTGGCAAAGACACTGGCTTACATAAGAGGTGATCAATCAGGCGGACGGAAAGGGAGCTTTACGACAGCGGGAGGGGCCCATTTTACTGAGAAAAACATGCAGGTGGCTGCTGTGAGTTTACCAAGTGTTTTGCTTCATACAGCAGCACAAGTGCTGCTATGTAGCTGATGATGTATTGTGACATTCACTGACGAATTTCAGTTTCTGTGCTCAAATCCTTCAAAAAATGTCAGCTTTTAGAAAGTAGTTCTTTTCATGTTCAAGACAAGATGCGGTGGATTCCTTTTAGACTCTTCACACCCTCTCAGTTAAATGAACAGTGGGGTACAGTTACCCAGCATTCAACAAGATAACCCATCTATGTGCGTCAATAGCATGCCTTAATTGTAGTCATCTTCTTTTCATTCTTCCAACAACCCCCTAATGCTATCTTATGTGATATTATGTAAACTCTTGGTTATACATGAAGAATTTACATTTGCTTGTTTCCCTCAGTCAGTGATAAGATGGCACGAGAAGTCTACAGTGGCCGGGACTGAATTCAGCGGAACCTTCATCCATTAAAAGGAAGATAATTCCACATTACATACACACAGCAACTTTCCATTAGGTCTGCACAAAAACAAGAGTGGCTGTAGAGCGTGCGCTGGAGTCGGCTTATATGCCAGTTTTTTGTTTCTTATGGAAATTTTAATTTAAGTGAGTGCGCTCTCAGCAGAAGGTTCAAACAAAGACTTCGCTGACAGACTTGACAAGTTTGAAAAACTTAGAAGAAATTTTAACAGAATGAACAAAACATATATATGTTTACATTAATCTGACTAGAAGAGATTCATTTTTATTCTTTAGACTTGGTAAAGATCTGAGTGTGTCTTTAAATGCCATCTGTGGCGCCAAACAAGATTTTCTTTCTGTGTAAACAACAGAGCAGAGAGCCTGCACTCCGCGAGCCGCTCAGAGATGAAACTCAGTTCTGCATGTCTGAATGTGTGTGTGTGTGTGTGTGTGTGTGTGTGTGTGTGTGTGTGTGTGTGTGTATGGATGCGTGAAGATGTGTGTGTGTGGATGTGGTGGAGAGGCTGTTTGTTTGTGTGTGCTGATGTTTATGCCTGTGATCCGTAGGACTGCTGCTGTTTGCAGTGAAGCATGTATTAGCATGGGACTGGAAGAGGAGGGGAGTGTCTGCGTGTGTGTGTGTGTGTGTGTGTGTGTGTGTGTTCACTGATTGACGTCACAGACGCCCACTCATTTCCATCTTGTCTGTGTGCACGGAGAGAATAGATCCCCATCTGCATCCAGCTCTTCTCCCCTGCACACTTCCTCTCTTCTCTCCTTCCCCTCTTCTTCCTCACCTCCCGTTACTTTCCTCTTCCTCTCTTTCTCCTCCTGCGTCTTCCCATTCACTCCCACCCCCATCGAGTACAGATAAACAAGACAGTCGAACACAAACAGTTGTTTAAGACAGCCAGACAGCAGCATCCTCTAGCAGCCCGTTACGGACCCGTGCCACTAAACATCTGCTCATTCCAAGCATCCTCGAGGTCCACAGCGGGGACATTCGACTCCAGCTTTTCCATACAAAATGTGAACCTGAACCTGCTGGCACCTTGATCCTGCCTCTGTGTGTGTGTGTGTGTGTGTGTGTGTGTGTGAGCGCACTGTCCTCCTGCTTTACGCGTGTGCAAAAAGTGTGACGTCCTTTCCACAACAATTGCTCATCCACATTCACACAGTGCTCTCCCTGCTGACGACAGGGCATCATTTAAATCACTTCCTCGCAAAAGGTCATCCTCATTCTTTTTTACTCAGAGAGCACCCCACCCTCCATCTCCTTCCATGTAACACACACCGAACTACGCGGGGAAGATGTGTGCAAACATGCACAGTCCCTGACCAGAGGGATGCGGACAGGGGGAGATAAACGACGGGAGCTGAAAACGCGTGGGATGACAGAATAGGCTGTGCAAATGTTTAAAAATAAATAAATAAAAGGGGGAAAAATGGGGGTGGAGGCTATTTTAGTCAACAAGCCTGCCAGGAGTTAGAAAGGACAAAGTGAGAGTAAACACTGGCGGTGGAGGGGGGGGGTTCATGCACGGTTGGGGCAAAGCATCCTTGTGATTACTCAGACCAGACAGTGAAAAGACACAGAAGAGGATGAGCAGGCAGACCGGCAGATGGGCCGAGAGACAGATAAAGCAGGCAGACAAACATTCAATTTCAGCCAGAGCAGGCAGCAAGCACACACAGGCTGAAGATAAAACAATATCGGTAGGGGCTAATTAGAACTTTGATGCCCGATTGCCTTAGGAGAGGGCTGCATGTTTGGTTTTTTTGCGCGTGTTTGTGTGTGTCTCAGTATCAAAGCCGTTAACGAGTCAGAGGGCTGATCACAGGAGACAGGATGAATGGACGGATCAATGAGAGTGTAAGAGCCGAGGAATATCACAAGGACTGCACAGATGAAAGAAGGTGGTGAGCAATAAAAAAGAGACCACCCTGGCTGAGATCTGAAACTTTCTGTCTGATCAATAATGTATTTCCTTTAGTTTCTCTCACTTATCGACTGATCTCACACACAGAGGCTGCGAATTAATCGCCTGGGCCCGACCGTGTGCTTTTAGCCGGCCCGGCTCAAGTCACACAGATTGAAAAGTAAATGCATTAAACAGCAGCTGATGACAAGAGGATTAAAAGCCATAACGACGCGAGATGTGAATAAAAAAGGGAAGGGAGGTAGAAGGAGGCCTTTGAAATGCTTTTTTTTTTTTTTTTTTTTTTTTTGCTCCATTAAGAAATGTGTGAGTCATCTCTCATAGTAAAATAATAATAAAAAACATAATAACACCTTTTAATGTATGAGTTAATCAAATGTAAGGTTAATCAAAGCTCCACATGAGGCCATGGGCAAAGAGCCGGCATTTTTTGGTTTTGAGTTCTTTTAAGGTATGAAATATGAGACAAGACTGACATCTAGTGGCGGCGAGGCGCAACGACGCTTAACGCACAGCAAGACATCGACAAAATGGAGCCCAGTGCTCGGCCATGACAATGCAGGTCAGAGGGACTGAGACTGCTGCACAGCATAGCGGAAGAGAAGGGGGGAAATAAACCAAAAATAAAAAATAAAATCGAGCGTCATATTGTGCAGTGATTCACAGATAAGTGAAGTGACATGAAGACACACAGCTGAAGCATAAACCAGAGGAGCTGCTGCAGGCTGTTGCACCCAGTCCAAGCCTGAAAAACAATGCTATGTTACAAACACACACTCATGCATATGTTTCTTCATATACTTGAACTCACAGCAGTGGTTGACTTTGAGGCTCGACAGAACGCAGCAAGCGTGCACGCTCACACAGCCAGTGCTGCAGGCAAGTGCACATCACAGTCGCCCATTCACACCATGTTTGCTCAGCAGACTACAAGCATCTTCCTCACCATTCTCCTGCCAGGCCTTTGCCATGAACCGATGCATGAAAGCTTTGTACATGCAACCTAAATATGGGGCTCTCTCTAAAGCAGGTTGCGAAATAAAGCAGCAGCTTCTTCTTTCTTTCAGGGTCGAGGTGAATGTGGGTCACAGCACTCACGCTAGGGTTTAACGTGAGCGTGTTAAGCCCTAAAGGGGAAGGAAGAAGCCAGGCAGATAGGAACTGTCTGCATCCAGGCCCTTTTTTTCTGAGCTTGTAAAGGCTGCGAGCCAGAGAGGATGGAGAAGCATGACTTTATCAAAGCGTTTGCGCGGTTACTGGGTATGATGTCCTCTCACTGGTGCATTTTAGAAGGATTGATCAGTGGGATGAACAATGAAGGTCTGGCTGACCTTTCGCTGACCTGACCTCCCTTAAAGAGTCTTTTGCAACAGATATTTGCAGTCTGGGCTGTAACAAACACATGCCTGGAGTAAGTTTGGAGGATGAAGTGGACTTGAGTGTGTAATCAGAGAAAGGAGGCGGGATGAAATGTGGAATCTATATCCTGCAGCAGCTTCTCTTGAAGGAAATACTGGATTTTGCTAAGTGGCAAGGATGTTCTTGTTTAAAAAAAAATGAATGCAGTCATTTTTGATTATGCGTACAGATAGATCCCAGGAGGCTCTTAAGCATGGTTAATGGTGGAAATCGCATGCTTCAAAGACACAAGCAGGCTTTATATTTCAATTCAAAGGCAACACATGGTTGCTTTTACGTACAAAACAAGCACTCAGAGCTCGAGTTTTGACTCACAACCCCTCCCCGACCCATTTTTCCCCATTCATTTCCCTTTATTTATCCCACTCTGTCTTCAAAGAAAGCAAACTGGACACTCCGATTCGAGGAAAATTCCCAGGACTTCTTTTTATTAAGAGAATTTCAGAACATAAGAGAGGGACCGGACACCTGCATATATTTTTTTTTCTTTTTTTTTTCCTTTTTTTTGTCACAGAAGGATTCCAAATTCAATCGCTGTTAAAAAACCAAAAAAACCAAACCAAACCAAAGAAAACTAAAACAAAAAACAGTGTTTAGAAAAGCTGACGTGACAGCGTGGATGGAGCGGGAGCTGTTTTGTTTTGTTGTTTTTTTAGAATTTTTTTTCCTCTTTTCTTTTATACACGCAGGGTCGTCTAAGGAGACGGATCAGAGGCAATCGCCGTTCCCCGGAATGTTTCACATGTTCGTCTTCCTCTTTCTTATGGACAACACGCTAGTAGTTTTTCGTTTTGTATCTTTTTTTTCTTCTTCTTCGTCAAAACACAATTTCAATGAAAGAAAAAAAAAAGACCATGAGACAGAAGCAGAGAAACAAAAATGAAAAAAAAAAAAAAGAGGAGGGGACTCACTGCACATTTATAGAGGTCTAAAAGGAATCGCCCACACCGACATGTCTGAACCGTTGTAGTAAAAACGTGGATAAAAGGGGGGAGAAAGGGGAGGAGGTGAGGAAGAAAAGGTCTGATTTTTGTGGAGGAAGAAGTGAAGGAGGAGGGAGAAAGAAAAAAAACAAACAAACAAACAAAAAAAAAAAAAACACAGTAATACACAACTCACAACATAGCCAATCCGGCAGGGACACGCTTTCTACACCAAAAACAAGCCTTCAACAATCATGAAATGCCATTAAAAAAGATTTTAGTGTGTTCATTTCGCTTGCAGACACTTTGATATGACCACTGCAAATCTGCAAGGCGCTCCATAATCAGCTTTGCTTTTTTGTGCTAAAAATCTGTACGGATACTTATAAAATCATTGATAAAAATATTCCTCTGTTAACAATACGCCTTGGAGGGAAACCATGTGAGAGAGACTTAGGGGGGGTAGGGTGGGACTGGCTGGCTGGCTGGGGTAGTTTTTTTTTTTGGGGGGGGGGGGGGGGGGGCTGTAGAAGATGGAGGAGGAGAGAGTTTGGGCAGTGGTGCTACTCAGACTTGGCCTCCTCCTTGGCCTCCTCAGGGGCTGCCTCCACCTAAGGGATGAAGCAGAAAGGCTGAAGTTTAAACTTTGTTACTTTTTGTTTCGTGAAATCGTGAAATTACCAGGGTTGTCCAAAAACGCCAAGGGGAGGGGCGTCCCCCGGCTCACACACCTCGTTGGTCTTGGCCTCGCCGTTCTCAGAGTGGTTTTCCTCGTTCGCCTCTGCCTCGGCGTTCTCCTTCGCCTTCTTGGTCTTCTTGTCCTCCTTCTTGTCGTTCACAGCCTTTTCTTTCTGCTCAGGTTCAGACACAAGCAGTGAGCATGCTGAGCATCTACAAACGCCCTCCCTCCACCCTCCAATACAACTTCATTTAGGCTCTCACCTTTGCCGCCTTCTTCACCTTTGGTTCCGGCTTGGGCGGGGCCGGTTTCTGGGGAAAGAAGAGGAAAGCAATGTGGAAACTGCTATGCTTGAATACAGCAGCGCTACAGGAGTCTCTATGATAGTTTAGAGCCTGTTTTTTCCTGGTACTTCTGAATGTTCATGAGGACTTTGGTGCATAAAAGACATCTTTAAACCCCTGAAATGTTCCTGAAAAGAAACTTCTTTGAATAAAGACACGGTTTGTCACTAATTTTAAGACAAAACACCACAGGTGATACTGGGGCTCGATTATGCCAGCTATTGGCTTTTAGTTAGTATTACATGTAGATGCATGTGAACACATCTTTGAGGTTGATTTTGGCTGTTTTAACTCACTGTAATGTTCATTAATCCTGCTTTAATTGTGAATTTAGACAAATTAAAGTACACCTGAGACATTTATGCTAATTTTAATACAGTCTAATGCACTATACAACTGTTCTCAAGTCATTGTTACACTTTGTTATGCGAAAACAACTTGCTGAAAAGTTTTGCTTTGCTGGAAAACACAGTTCTTGCTTCTATGCGCCCCTATGCACACTCAATTTAAATATCTGCATCTGCGTCACTTTTAGCCGCTCTTCTTAGTTTGTTTTTTTTACGTGTTCATTCTCATCAGGTGATGTCGGTGAGCGTGTAAAAGTGTGTGCCATCTTACCGCCGATAACCGAGCTGATCTCCTCTGGGGCTGAAACACGACAAGAGGTTGTTGTTAATGCAAGGCTTTTATTTTGACAAGCAGGAAGCACAGACACACATGTATTTAATCTAAAGTTTTTTTATTTTTCCTTATAATCTCTCACGTGCCGATTTAAATCTGAATTTAAACGGCGTGCGAGAGGTGCAGCTCGCCGTTTCCTCGCTTACCTCCTCCTTTTCTCCTGCCTCTGCTCCGTGTGCCTGAAAAACACAACACAAAAGCTTTAAATGAGTGAGTGGAAAAAATAAGAGCTTAGCTGCTGTTCATATCAACAGTGAACAGATGCTGTGCGACCTGGACACATATTAGGATTGGTCATAGAGGTGCTGAAAAAACTTTTCAGTTTCAGGTGAAAAGCAAAGTTCATTTCAAATACAGGTGGGTTTAAGCGATTTACAGGCCAGAAATGCCGGCTCCACGCCTGGATTCCGACGGAGGCTGTGAGAGCAGAGCCATGCGGGTCTCTGAGGCCACATTTTGAGGGTCCAGGCCTTGCTTTCCCCTTCCACGCCCCCCCATCTCTTTCTCTCATTCAGTGCATGGAGCTGAGATTTGAAAGCTGGCGCGGGAGTCTCTGAGAAGGGGGAGGGACCAGGCTTAAAGGGCTCACAGGCGCCACCGGGCGGCAGGGAAACGCCATCGCAGCCATTTGGGACCGCGAACAAAGAGAGAAAATATATAATTTTATCGAAACGCGACGGCGAATGTTTGTTTTCGCGGTCAAAATGCAAAGTAAAGCCACTAAGGCATTTTCTGGCGCCACTTCGGGCCGGTTTGGAGCCCGAACGGCGATAAGCGAAGCGTTTGTTCTCGGTAGGTCGGGCGACGAAGGTGGACAAGAGCTGCAAAGCATGGCTGCTGCTTGTGCTTTAACTGCATGGAGACCGAGAGAGAGACTTCTGACTCCCCAAAGGACAGCGGCTCGCACACGAAAAAGGCGTTTTAAAGGCCGTGTCCGAGCAGGAAAATATTCGCTCTAACACACAAAAAATGCAGATTATATCTAGAAAACAGGCAAAAAATTACCAGCGAAAAATAACCGCTATCCGTTGCGTTATAATTAAGTAATGTCTCAGAGGGATGTCTTCACAATCGTTTTCATTGCATTAATGGCTGCTATCCGCCTCAAAGTATTTTTGCTATTTTCGTAATACGTACCTTTCTCTTGGGCATGTTGATCTCTTGGAGGGTTTCCTTACAAATACAACTAAAAACTGTTTTTTTTTTCTCTGTGGGATCAGTGCATGTGAAGACGAGTGTCTCCCTTATGCTCGGCAGTGTAGTAAACACACTGGAACAGAGAGGCGAGTGGTTGAATGGGGGGAGGGGTGCGGCTAAAGGCATGATTGATAGGCCCTCGGCCAATCGGGTGACGCCATTCGGGGCTGCAGAACACTTGGAATTTTGGAGCCGGTGATGTTGAGGGGTCTGCCGCGAATGGCTTGTTCTTGCAGAGGGAGATGGGAGGAAGCCTGCAAAGAAGGGGGAAAAGGCTCGCGTTCGAGGACATGTTTGCCTTCACACGAGTGAGCCGTGTTAGTGTGTGTGTGTGAGAGAGAGAGAGAGCGAGCCGCATGCACGGTTCATACAGGCCCCGGCGGCAGGCAACATGCCCCTAGTGCGAGCCAGGCATCCTCGCTGGCTCTTATTAAAGCACAGGCTCGCCTCTGCAGCGGTCAGCGGGGGGATATTTAACCATAGATTCACTTCGAGTTTCAGTCCAATATGGCGCCCACTCCTCCCCCTCCTCCTCGCCGACACTTTTTTTGTCAGTCGGCTTTCCTTAAATTCGTTTCAGGGGAAAAAAAAAAGGCCTCGCGTCGTCTGCTCCAGACGCCTGCAGGGGGCCCACAAAGCCCGGCTAATAATAAAGCGCCTGCTCTGAAGACGGCGCTTCCACAGGCTGTGCTGTTACACACAGACGGTCCCCCCCCCCCCAAAAAAAAAATCACATCATATTTTTATTTCTATCACATTAACCTGCCTCCTCGTTCACACGTAGTGCCGGGACACTTGTAACCGTGCACACGTGCAGTGTGCACCGAACAATAGCCGGTGTCTGGCTTGCAGACAAAGGGGTGAGGAGGGGTGGTGGTGATGCTGTGGAGGGGGAGGTCGATGCTGAAATATTCAAGCAGTATAACCCCGTTGCCATCTTGACAGGCCACCTCTCGCTCTTTCTGTGCGTGTACAAGTCTGAGAGTGTGTGCTTTTCAGCTCCACACACACACACGGAGAGAGAGAGAGAGAGAGGCTAGAAGGGGCGGGGAGGCAGAGTGGAGGCGGGGGAGGAATGCAAAGCTCCATCCAGTGCTGAGGACCGGAGCATTTGCGCAGATCGTCTGCGCTGTCTACCAGAGACTGGTACGTTATTTCAGCCTCGGAAGTTTGTTGCTGTAGTTTTTTTCTCCTTTGTGTCTCGCTGCTCAGCCGCCCACCTGCACAGTGTCTGCGAGCAGCAGAGCAAGCAGCCGATCAGCTCAGCCCGCCGGACTTTTGTGACAACAGCATCAGGGAGATAAGATGGTGATCAAAGTGTACATAGCATCGTCCTCTGGATCCACTTCGGTAAGATTCGGGATGATTGCGTGTGGCTTGTGTGTGTACGAGGTGTTAGGCGGGTGTATATGCAGCAGCCAGGCCGAACTTTTTTATTCTACTTAACTGATGTCCATCGGGCTGTCATCCTCTCAGTGCGTGGTGGACTGACTCATCAGTAAGCATGCAGCTCTGCCGTCCACCACACTTTGAACGCAGCTCGAGTCTCTCCTTGATTTTCTTTTAACTTCGTGCACAGAGAAAGAGGCAGGGAGGAAGTTTGAGGAGTGAGCGGGCGTCTCTGTCTCTCTCAGCTGCGGTTTGTCACAGTGCTTCCTGGAGTGGCAGTTTATTGGGTTTTTTCAGTTGAAACTAGACTGAACAGGAAAGGCATGCAGAAAATAAAAAAATCAATAAATGAACTTAAAACGATGTGCTGTGTCACCTGATGCCAGAGCAGGACTCTTGTTTTCCTTCAGTAGAGAGGACATTCTTTTAGCTCCAGACTTGCCAGTTTCTTCCAGAGTGCAGAGGAATGATGGTGATGCAATTCTCCGGGGCCCCCCTTTTAGACCAGCAGCTGCAGCCCTGAAGCAGTGTTTAGGACTTGCAGAAGTTCTGGATCAACATAAACACGAGCACGCAGAAGCTCATTAAACACTGAGTTCTTGCACACTGTATCCTACAACTAGTCAACATAAGATGCAATGAAAACATTGCATTTAGCATCGCGCCTGGTGTCTGCAAAGTCTCAAAACTGGAAATGTGCAATTTTTATCAGGCGAAACGCTCCCAAATAAGAACCTTTAAAGATTCCTTTAATAAAAGTGTCCAACTTTATAGTTACTTGTCGTGCCTTGTGCTTTAGATCACCTGTAGGGCGATTTTCCCTCCGCCAGCCGTTTGTTTTCACAGCTCACATACAGGAAATAATCAAACACAGAGCCTCCTTTCAGTTGGACAGCTCTGAGTGACTTTATTGCCCTGACAGTAAATGACATTCGCACAGGCTCAGCAGCAGGCTTTAGAGCACAGGAGCTTCCTGTAGAGTCAGAGTGGAGTGAGTTTAGAGCCAGCAATGCCATCAGGTCCTGGAGTCTGTCTGGGAAAGTGCATTACCTCTCATTGATTTGTTTTTGGTTAAGTCTTCTAGAAGAGGCGTACGAGCTTTTGCAATGCTGTTCTGCACAGACCCGTGATGTTATCATCTCCAAGCTGCACTGTTTTCATAGTCAGCAGAGCAGCAGTGTTAGAGTTCATTTTGTTTTTTCTTACCATGTTTAACTCATTCACTTACTGAATGTCTGAATTACATAGTATTTAAAATCTCTCTTTGCACATTAGCACCAGAAGGCTGCTGAACGGGAAATTGTGGCAAAAAGCCTCTGTCCCAACTAAGCTTGCTTTTTGATTGCATCCATGTCTACAAAACAGTGTCATCACATTCCTCTACCCAGCCCCATCTGATACTAGATTAAGCACTCGAGTATAAATAAGCATGTGCAGAGAGGAACATCCAAAAACAGGGAGATAAGTAGGAGTATTTAAAAAAATAATGTTTCAAGCGTTTTTTGTTCCACAGAGGAAACTGAATGCAGGTCAGAGCGGCAGACTGTGTGAAGTTAGCCAGAGGGCAATATGAGGTTCAGCACTTGACAAACTACAACAGTCAGCATCATCCAGATAGATGGTTTTGTTTTCCAAAGACATTAAATTTTGCTTTGTGTTCGAGCATTGTGTTAGCTTTTGGGGCTGATTGATTTCATGTGAAAGCTGATCTGTATAAGAACCAAAGGTCAAAAACAAAGTACTGTTAATTTGATTGAGCTTGAGTACCAGTTTGTCATAGAAGAGCACAATATCAGATTTACAGTATGTGTCAATAGACAGATTTCAGTTAGAAAAGGCTACAGTATGGTAATGAAAAAAAGAACCGAGGTGAGTTATGTCAACAGTACTGTTCCTCAAAATATGATTTAAAAAAATGCCACAAACTCCAGTTGCATACGGTGTTGCCACTTGGAAAAAAACAGGGTTTTTTTCTGACAGAAAAAAATGGAAAATAGGGAACAACAATAAAATTCCAGAAGAATATGAATAGGAAATAGTTTATCCCCAAAATTGGGAAATGACCATGTCACCAAAACATTAAAAAACCATAGCTCTATAAAAATAAAACTTACAAAAGAAATAGATCTGAAAAATAGATCACTTTACACTAAAGAAATATATATATATGTATGTATTAGAAGTTTAGATACATCCATCATGGTCATGCATGATATGGTAATTTGGGCTAAATGGTTTCTTTGAGCTGTTATTTTTCCCGATTTTCCATATCCAAAAACATAAACTTGGTACAAAAGTTTGAAATCATTTCAGGTTTTCTCTGATATACACAAGCTTCTGGCATAATTCTGGATCGATATCTGATCATTCTTCTTGGCAGAATTGGTAGAGTTCATTTAATCTGGTTGGTTTGTTTGCACAGACCTGGCTTTTAAGCATAGTCCCAAAATTTTAAATAGGGTTGAGGTCGGGGTTTTGCCAAGGCCATTACAGAAGCTAAATGTTAGCCGGTCTTATCCATTCCAAAACCAGCTTTGATACGTGTTTGGATCATTGTCCTGTTGGAACGTAACATTCTGTCTATGTTTCAACACTTCATCAGTTGATTTAAGGTGAAGTTTAAGAATTTTGTAGGTAGGCCTCCTTCATTAACAAGAGCATAATGCTAGGCTTTCAAACCCAACAATAGTGTACCAACTGTTGAGCATAATGCTACCACCACCATGCTTGACAGTTGGTACACCTTTACTCCTGCAAACACACCTCTTGTCATTGTGGCCAAACAGCTCAATATTTATCCCATCTGAACATAAAACCTTTGCCCAGGAGACATTTGCATTGTGCTGTTGAGTTCGTGAAGTCCCATTTCGAAGCTTTAAGATGGCATTATATCCAAAAAGCATCTTGGTTTTTTGAAGCCAGAAGTGGCCATGTTTGGATTTGAGTGCTAAAAGAGAAAGGCACAGCTATAGACAATATGGATGTGTCTCACAGGGAGAGACACCCATGTTTAGTGGCTACAATCGTAGACTAACTCAATACTATGAGGACTCGGTATTATCAGCACTACCTCTAGGAGCGACTAGTTCGTAAAATTAACAGTGGAATCTGTTAACAGTGCCTGCATGCTTTTATAAAAACAGCCATATTTTGTGCCAGTGCAAGAAGCCGTGATGCAATATGTTGCCAAGTGGCCGTTTGATGAACTGGTGTTTTTGGCACTTTCCCACATCGGTTTCAGTTTTTATCCCTGGAGGTTGCTGCTTGACTTTGGTCTGAGCTAGTCATACAGTATGAAGGAGGGTATCACAATGGGAGCTGACATTATTGTATTTCCACCCAGTAATGTGAAGCAGAGCATTTGAATCACTTAGATATATAATATTGTGCCTTCGTGTGAGTTCTCTAGCGATGTTTTCAATCCTGTCGCTAATGGCTCTTTAAAACTTAACCCAAATTTCTGATGTTGTATTTGTATGTAAAGTATCTTTTACAGAATGCCACCGGGTATCTCAACTGCGCCTGGCTCTCTGGTTTTGAGCGAGGCCAAATTTGCGTAAAAAACTAGAGCCTTTTTTCCTTAAATACACACATGCAAATGGACATACACACCTACAACAGTATATCTGGACCATAGACCACAAGGTCGACTTAAACTGCAAATGTCTAACGAGCCAAAGGCATTGGCCAGCACCGTGGCACATTTCCTCCCTCATTTCCATGCCTGAACTGGAGCCACACTGTTTTACAATTTCCTTATTGTCACAATAAATGCTCTGTGAATCTGTAATAACCTGGGGTGCTGTGGACATGCAGTGTATATCTCTATGCCCGGGACTTTCTTTCTCAGAATGTCAGCCTTATCATGCTTTTCCCTATTGTGGATTTGATGTTAAGGTCTATAGGTCAGACGTGATTTGGGCAGATGCTACAGTTCGTTTCTATATCAGCTAATTTTGCTGTTGTTTCACCTCCAGGCAGCAGTGTGGGAATTCAGCCAGTGCAACAGTGTAAGGCTCTTTTGTAACTATATTGTTATGCTGACTGAGCTCAGGACTGGGTGGAGGCTACTGCTTTTGGTACTTTTCCAGTAAGCAACTGTTTTCAGCTGAAATCAGACGTGATCTAATCAAGACAAACCGTTTATCCCTTATGAGCATACAGGGCAGGGGTTGATTCATGTTTCCTTTTGGCACAAAGAGTGGTTTCTTTCCCATATTCAAATGTTGGGCTTCCGGGGAATAAGAAAGGCTATTTGCCTTATCTGTGAAGAACAACTGAAGTTTTAAACATGTTTTCTTTCCTGTCTTACTGAAATTAACATGAGCTGAACCCAACCCTTAATCAGATGGGGTATCCAATTAGTGTCCACCATATTGATCTAAGCCAGTGTTGTGGATACAGTCCATCCAATCAATGCTTGTCATTGTCTGGCAGCTGTTAATGCCGGAGTTCTGACCTTTTCTGGGATTGATCATGTCTGGATGTGGATTGTCCTGCCATAACTCTCTCATGTGATGATAAGGAATGTAAACCAAAGTTCACATGGTGCAGATTCCACCTCCTTCAGCTGTATTCAACTCAGATTCTAGTCAGTCAACAATAATCATTCATGTAACGATTTACAGTAAGTTCCACTGAACTTACTACCAAAAACACGAGAACTAGTTGTTCTTTGAATTAATAATAAACTTAATCTGACATATTTTTGTCTAAGTAAACTGTAGTACAGGTAAAAGAAAGTTTCAAAAGACTATGCAGTACTTGGAAAAAGTCGGTGTACCCTTCCTGGTTCCAAAGAAAATAAGATGGCAAGTAGCAGCCAGGCGATGATAACCAAATGCACTTGATTAAAGTGTGAGCACCTATAGGAAAGCAGACGTTTTGGCAGTTTTTGTGGTCCGGAACAGGGCCACAATCTTCCCAGGAGTGGACGTCCCAGTAAATTCACCCTAAGGTCAGAGTTTGTGATGCTCAAAGAAACTGCAAAAAACCCAAGAGCTCTCAGTCTGCAGGCCTCAGTTAGCATGTTAAACGTTAAAGTTCATTGGAGTACAATTAGAAAAAGACTGAACAAGTATGGCCTGTTTGGGTTGGCAGCAGAAAAGAACATGGGAGCATGCGTCAGGTTTGCAAAGATGCATCCGAACAAACTGCAAGACTTCTGGAACAATGTCCTTTGGACAGACGAATCAAAGTTTAGATGTTGACGTAAAACAAACACAGCATATCAGCACAAACGCCTTGTAGCTACCGTCAACAACGGTGGTAGAAGGTTGATGATTTGGACCGGGTACCTTGCAGTCACTGAGTCTACCCTGAGCTCACAGGACTGCATAAAGTCCAGGGGTTTTTGCTTAGCATGGCAACTTTTAAGAGCAGATAGTCAGTCGGAGGGTAACAATGGTAATCCAGTCTCATTTAATTTTAACAAAGTGATAAGTAACAAATTAAAAACTACATTAAACAAGTGTTGTTGACGTCAAAGCTCAGGGAAGCTATCCGGCAATGTCTGCTATGACTTCAAAAGCATAGTTTGATATATTTTCATATTCTAATAAATCCCTGGAGTTGTCCTACTGGACTTGTTTATCAAGGTTTCAGACATACTAGAATAGTAAGTTAATGTGGAATTGCCTGAGTCATTCCATGGGTGTGTCCGTCAGTTAATCTTGGAGTGTGATCAAATTTAATTAGTGTGCCAAGTAAGTGCTATGATAGTAGTTATCAGTGATTTGAAGTGTTTGTTTCAGGCTCCTCTCTTCTAATCCAGATGATACATTTGAAATCAGTGTAGTTAGTCAGCAGTAAGTAATTGTGCGCCAGTGACTCGACACAGGAGACACGGCGCTAAGTGAGTGCTGCACAGCACCTTGAGCTAAACGCTGACATCAGGGTGCTATCTTTCTCACAGTGACACCGCTAACATGTTGATGTTCAGATGGCTTAACTTGATTGTAAGCCAGACTAAGTTAAGTTTACTTTGATCGTGAAGATATTTAAACAGTTTGGCCTAAAGGAAAACTGCTTACCAATTGTCAGTGCAAGACATTCAATAACTGAATGTTATTGAATGTTATTCTATGACTGAACATCCAACTGCAGGATGTTAAAAGGACCGTTTGATTGATTAGGAATCATTGGGTTAGTACCATGAATGCCTGGATCAGATAGAGTAACACGGCTAATGCTGATCAGCATCCATGCAAAAGACGCAACCCTGACATTAGCGCACCCATTTCTGTGTTTTGCATTATGTTCAGCTAAATACCAGTATTAATTTGCATGCTTGGACTCGATGCAAGAGAAGCATAGTTTATGGAAATGAAACCTCACACTTGCAGATCTCTCCTGTAAGGCACATACTGGCCTGCCTCACACTTCTTTTTGTGTTCTTCTTCTTCTTAAGAAGAAGATGATTGTCTTCTTCTTGAGAAGAAGGAATGATATAGTAGCATTCTGAAGAAATGGATAAGAAGTAAGTGTTTGTTTATTACCACACCCAAATCCAAGGACAGCCAGTTTTCTTCCACATTAAAATCACCAGGCGCTCAATTCAGGACTCAAGACATGAGGGAGCATTTCAGAGGGCCAGAGCTGGGAGCTCCCACTGCTCAATTAGAGTTACGGTGCGGATGGCATGTGGCCAGTTTGTCCTACAAATTAATTTTGCTTGGCAACAGTACAATGTAGCCCTGTTGGAGCAATGTCCCGAGTGCACCAAAGTGAAGCAGAAAACAGACCAAAGTTTGAGAAACCTTATGCTTAACTTGTCGTCGTAGCATTTTGAGATTCAACTAATCTCCTGTGATGGTGCAAAACATGAAGTGATTTATTCTGTGCATGTTAGGAGACACAGAGTCTATTAAAAAGCCTTTGAGGTTTCTGCTCGGTTGCTTTATGTTGCGTTTCTTTTCGGGGCAGGTGGATAGAGAGAGAGAGCTGGTTTTAGGACTTTGCCCTTTGGAGTGAAACTGCCATGATTCAGATTGCAGCCTGGCTGATCACAGAGCACTGTCCTCCATGCCTTAGTGAAGTTTCAGCAGCTATTAAATAATCCACCTGTCTCATCTGCATGCCATAAACCCTCACACGAGGGCGTCGGGTCTGGCACAAAGACGATACATCGATCCTTATTATGTGTTTTCGTGGTGAAGTTGGTTTACTTTTGGTGTGTGGGTGTGTGCGCCACTAAGACTGGATGTGTGTCTCTGTGTGTGTGTGTATGTGTGTGTGTGTCTCCATTCAGCAGGCCTTATTTGGCTCGTGTTTGACCAGTTACCTCCTCTCAAGTCCCAGAGGAGCTAATGTTTCCGTCTGGCCTTGTAGGGCCATCCTCCCTCTTATACACACCCACCGAGAGCTCATTGGACCACAGCTTCTCACACACGCACACACACAGAAAGAGACAGAAGAAGGAAGAAAACAAAGTTAAACACTCACTTTTATGCAGACTGTAGCTTCTTCTTTATCTGTCAGCAGGATGCATTTAGGCTTCTTTGTAAAGAGATGAAACCCTGCAAGATATCACCGTGGCAACCTTGATAGACCTTTATTTCCTTGTTAGTTGTAGAGCTGCATCCCCTTAGATAAAAATGTTGCTTTGCAACAAGCCGGATAGACTGTTTTAGAAGTGCGACAAATGACAAATGTGTTAATGTTTAATTTAGTGCTTTTTCCAGTGCAGCAGGATATCCTCCTGTCGAAATCAGTCGCATCTGCATAAAACCCCAGACATTGAGAAAAACAGTGCAGCCTTTGATTCATTTTGAGATGCTTTTATTTTAAACATTTCCTCTGATAATGTGGGGAATTCCAGGTGTCTGCAGGCTTCTTCACTGCATGGTGTGTTTTTTGATACAGATGAAGTATAATCTGTGCCTGCTTAGCCTTGCCCAACTTCATCAGCTTCAGTACTCATGTATCACTTCTTTCACTTACTAGCAGAGTGGTAACTTAGTAACAGAGCGTCAGTGATCTCTGTAGTTCTCACAGGAGAGAAGAAGTCTCCTTATTTCTAAAACAGACTCATGACAGCATGATGAACTGAGGCTCTTGTGTTTCCTCATACGGCTGAGTCATGTTTAACTGACAACTTCCCCCTCTGCCATCTTTTCTCATCCACCCGCACACAGATTAAAAAGCAGCAGCAGGATGTGATGGGCTTCCTGGCGGCCAATAAGATCGAGTTTGAGGAGTGTGACATCGCGGCCAACGAGGCTAACAGGAAGTGGATGAGAGAGAATGTCCCAGAGGAATCCAGGCCTGCCACGGGGAACCCGCTGCCCCCACAGATATTTAATGAAGCCAAATATTGCGGGGTAAGACACACGCACGCACGCACACACATGAAATTATTTGCATGCCTGTTGTGATGATAAGGCTCATGTCTTCATTACCACCTGATTAAAAGTTGACCTCAAGTATACAGAGTGTATAGGCGTCATTTATCCCTTTGTTTTGGTTTTATAGACTGCAGCTTCACTGTTCTTTCAGTAGCTGCTGTGCTCAGTGAAAAGGCTTTCATAAAAATACACTCTGTACACTCCCTTCCCAGCACCGCAGAGCTGCCAAACATAGTTAGCAAATAGATGGTGAACACAGTGGGGAATCTAGCAACTTACAAGACAGCTATTGTTTTTTTAAAAGTGAAACAGAGTTGTTGGAGACTAAAGCTGATACAAAACACGTAAGGTCTCAATATGTCACTGTTCTATTGCCCCTACGGTCGGTAAATAAAAGATGGACATAACGCCTGGGTCTGAAAGATTAAATTGATGCAAACTACCTTTAATTTTCTTTCTAATGGGCAATAGGGGGAGCTTGTTTACCGTACTTGTCATTTGATCTATAGCCTAATAAACGCTCTCCTGCTGAGTTTATGTTCAGTTTTAAACATGACTGCTTGCAACATTATGGCCATTTTTGTAAATGATTTATAGTAAAACTGATGACAAATCAGGATGTCTTTTAAGATATGGTTGCATTTTTAACGTAGCAAATGTGTGTATAAATGTATCGGGCAAAACTCAAGACTCCTAACATGTTAAGTGAATCACACTGATTATCTCTTCATCATGACACCTGTTAGTGGGTGGGATGTATGAGGGAACAAGAGAACATTTTGTCCTCAAAGTTCATGTTAGAAGCAGGAAAAATGGGCAAGCGAAAGGATTTGAGAGAGTTTGACAAGAACCAAATGTTGATGGCTAGAAGACTGGGACAGACCATCTCTTAAACTGCAGCTCTTGTGGGATGTTCCAGGTCAGTGATGAAGCACTGACAGAGTCATGAGCGGCCAAGGATCACTGATGCATGTGGGGAGTGAAGGCTGGCTTGTGTAGTCCGATCCAACAGACTGCTGGTTCTGACAGAAAGGTGTCAAAATACACAGAGCCTCACAGTTTGTTAGGTATTGGGCTGCAGACCAGTGAGGCTGCCCATTCTGACTGCTGTCCACCAACAATGGGGACGTGAGCATCAGAACTGGACCACGGAGCAATGGAAGAGGGTGGCCTGGTCACAATTTAAGGCCAGTTGTCTGTGTGCATCACTTACCAGGGGAATACCTGACACTAGGATGCCCTATGGGAAGAAGGCAAGCCAGAGGAAGCAGTGCAATGCTTTGGATATTGTTCTGCCGGGTTGGGCCCTGCCTTTTATTCAGATGCTACTTTGACCCATACCACCTACCACTGTTGCAGACCATTAACGCGTTCTGCCACAAAGCAGAAATAGTTCAGGATAGTTTGAGAAGCACAACAACGAGTTTGAGGTGTTGACTTGGCCTCTAAAGTCGAGCATCTGTGGAACGTGCTGGATAAACAAGTCTGATACATGGAGTGAAAGTATCTGTTGCTAACTTGGTGCCAGATACCACAGCACACCTTCAGGGGTCTAGTGGAGTCCGTGCCTCTGCGGGTCAGAGCTGTATTGGGAGCAAAAGGGGGGACCAACCCAATAATAGACAGGAGGTCAGAATGTTATGCTTGATCAGGGTATATATATGTACTTATACCCTCCTTAACGAATGGGCCAATCTGAACAAAACTTTGTTGAATATCATCACTCAGACATCAATTATTAGCATCTGTATGCTTTAAAAAAACAAACATTTATTATAGATCCCAATTCTTTTCATATTCCTCATCACCCTGCGAATGTTCTCTGTTTGCGTTGATTTTATGTGTCACAGTCATCATACAGCGTCTGTATGTAACTTAACAGTCACCAAAATTTGTATCCTCTACAAAAATGTAATTGAGTCACCAGGTCACAGGCCTGCGATTTGCCTCACTTCTAGTGAAAAAGTATATATAGTGATTTCTTAGTCATCCACCCTTCATTTGAGAAGTCCACAAACCAATGCATGACATCAACCAGTCTATAGGAGGAACTATATCCAGACTATAAACTTAATGCAATGGCTGTATAAATACACTAATAGCACACTTAAAAAACCAAAACAGTTGTAGGCATTAAGTCTTAAAATGTGACACATGAATTCTGCTTTCCTCTGTTTGTTTACTTTCCCATTCATATTTTTCTATTCAGGAATCAGTTTGGCAGCTGTGCTGATCAGACATACTCTACCAAACACTACACAAACCTGATGCACTGTGTTAGCAGATGTTCGTTTACTCCCTTTGTAAACACTTGGGGCCTTTAGCATGCGTGCACTGTGGCATCATGCTGTGCTGCTAATGGGTGGCTCAAAGTGAAGGTGCACTTGCAGGATGGGCTGTATTGAATGTCACAGACAAAGACGACAGCATTTCCCAGGGATGCTCACAGCTGTCGGGCTCTTTTGAAAAATCCGTTTTGTGCTCTGGTGGAGAAAGAGGAGGAAGACAAAGGGTCAGAGAAGGAGCGAGGGATCAGGAATGTGCGAGACGGCTAAACTGTAGACGGGCTGAACGTGTCAGCTTGTTTACCCTGCGCTGCATTCTCAAAAGACAATGCCCTCCTATCACACCGACTGCCGAGGTCTGTCCTTGGACAGATAACACAACCTCAACTGTTTCTCACAACCGCTCAGATTGTTGCCTCAGGCCGCACATGCTCAGAGGCTGTTTCAAATTATCAGTGCTCGGCTTCAGGAGAGCCGGATCTTCTGATTGAGCTGCCTTAAACCTCTCTGTTTGTGTTTCTTCCTGCTTCGCAGAACTATGAGGCCTTCTTCGACGCCAGGGAGGAAAACGCCGTGTACGCATTTCTGGGTCTGACCGCTCCTCCGGGCTCTAAGGTAAGCTCACGGACACAGTAACACATGCTGGGTGACTGTCCCTCCTGAGAAGTGCATTCCTACACCCTCAGCCACATTTCCTGTAAAACGATCCTAAATATACACTCGTCTTCACACTTTAATTTCCATAAAGAAAACACACATTACATAATACATCTGTTCATGATATCCACCACAGCAGGCCTCCTATCGGTTCTGCAGGGTCTCTCGCTCGCTGGCGCCTCCTCTCTGCCACAAAGGGGACTGCAGGGAGGTGTGCCAGTTACCATGGAGACAGAGGGGGTTTTCCTCTGAGCTGTGGCAAGGGATATATTAACCAGTATCCTCCATTTTAATATAACACACTCTGTCCCTTCCCTCTCTGTTTTTTTTTCTCTCCAGGAGGCCGAGGCTCAAGCGAAGAAAGAAGCACAGCAGTAGCAGCTTCCCATCGTTCCCAACCTGACACCTCAGGCCTAACCTACATCTGGACCCAGCCTTGCCTAGACCCAGGAGGGGGGATAGAAGCAACACCTTGCTCAGCTTATAAATATAATGAAGGTTTCGATGTACTTTTTCTCATGACGTTTCTGTTTCATAAATCTGCGTTCAGCCGTGCCTTGCTAGCTGTAGTTGAAAGGAGGTGCTAAAGCAGACTATTAAGGGTATCTAAAACAGCTCAGCTTCCTCCCGTTAATCTCAGCCTGATAATCCTATTGGCCCAATGACATGTCAATCAAAGCATTACCGTGAATGTGTGACTACCCGATTGGGACGACATCATCAGACCCAGTGAAATATACAAAGAAAGATTCGCTGTTGGCCACAAAGAACATCATCCAACCTTTGACTGTAAACATGAATATTATTGTTTTTTTAGAGGTTTAATCAGTAGAAGTCTTAAATTTTTCAGCCACATTGTGTGACCCTGTAACTGTTTTCTCTTACAGTCCCACCCGCTGAGTTTTTATTTACTTTCTGTCGTCTTAATGCTGTTTTAATAGCAAACCCTTTTTCTACAAGATGATATTTGCTTAAAAGAAATGACAATACATGCAATTTTGGTGCTTTTTTGTTTTGTTTTGGGGGAAGTTGGATAAGAGGCTCTTGTTCCTATTAGAATCATTTTTTTTAACAATGTGTTGGTAAATCCCTGACTTACGTAAATTGGTACAATCTCTCCTCGGAATAAAACAGCAATGACACACAGAAAAAGAATGACTCTTAAAACAGTCAGCCGATTTTGAAACGAGCTCTGCCTCCTCGCCCCTTGCCGTTCATTTTTATGTACAATAAATAATTGTAAGTTGACTGGACGTGTCTGTTTTTTACTTCAGCGTGTGTGAGTCATCTCAGAAAGTATTCAGAACACCTTCACGTAACTGTTTTGTAAATGTAGTTTTAAACAAATGCACTGTTTTCATCCATCTACATACAGGAGACTCATATGTGTCGCTTCTGCAAATCTATTAAAAATCTCAAACTGAAGTAACTAAATAATAACAAGTATTCAGACACTTCACTGTGGCCCTCCAAACTGTGTCAGACTGGCAAACTCACGCTGGTCAAACACTTCACACCGCACGTTAGGGCCAAAGAGTCCCAGGAGTTGTCAGTGGACCTTCAAAATAAAACTCTCCTGATCAGGGAAAGGGCATGCAACCTATTCAAAAGCTCTGAGCGCTACCAGCAGCCTCAACAGCTGTGACATGTAAGAATAGACATTGACTAAATTTGACTGTAATAGCACAAATAGGTCACCTATGTGAGATAGGTGTTCACTTTAACAGAACCTACCCAGAAGACATGAAGCCACTAAAAGTACTAATGAAATTCAGAATCTGAAAACTCTGGAACTGATTATCATTTTAATAACACATAAAGACAAAAACTGCATTTCAAAAGTGCTTTAAGTTCACTTGGATTCTGGTCTATTACCTACAGGTCTGTAAGGCAGTGTGTATTCTCTCACCAACTTAGTGGTAAGGACAGGAGTCCTAAGGTGAGATGCTTAAACTTTCCTTTAGTGGTTTCTTAAGGTTTGTGGATGGTCATATGATCAATAGAACCAAAAGAAAAGATTTCCCCTGTAAACATCTCATATGATGTCAGTTACATAACTGTTTCAAGGAAAACGAAACAAAATTATATCAAACTGCAGTTTTTCAAAATAAAACAGCCTCCCTCGTTTATCACAGCAGAAGCAGAGTTATTTTGATTTTTACTCTTTGAATTGGGTCTGATTCTGAGGTTATTAGCCACTAAACGCCACATTATATAAACTTTTCCACAGACTTTAAATACTCTGTAATTATTCTCTGACTTGAATGAATGACTGTTACTTGAACTGAACTTTTCCTTTGCTTAAGTAACGGAACCGCATACCACCTGCTCCTCAACTTGACGATGTTAACTTATCCTGTTATGTGAAAATGCACTGTTCTCATTTTTTAACTCAGATTTTCGGTTATAGATTAAATAAAGGAAGTGCCGGGGCGGGAAGGTGGAGGGGGCAGTTCTTAGATGCAGAAGTGAAACCGGACTAGAGATCTTTATAACCGCACTTACAGTCACGCAGTGCCATTAGTGCATGCAAGTGACAGAAGAAGCAAAAGAGGCAGAGGAAAAAGGAGGCCAGTTACTAGGCGGGCATGTTGGCTGAAGGTTTTCTCAGACTGCTGGTGTACAGGGAGGAGAGAAAGTTTGCCTCCAATTCCAAGCAAAAGAGATTGCAGACAAGTGGTCATTGTGCCGATCCATCCAACTGTGCTCGCTCTGACTCGAGCTCTGCAGTCCCAGGGGTGCATTCAGCAGAAGCAGGTAAAAAAAAGAAGCCTTTTTTGCGATTTGCAAACAAAACATGTCGGAACAACTGTCCCGTATTAGTGTGACAGACAGTTTATCTGCACTGGGGTTTATGTAGTAACTTTGTATCCTGCTGCAGTCTAGTTCCCTCTGACTAACAAGCTTCCTCTTTTTGTTAAATGCAAACTTACCAACACACACACATCAACAGTCACTGGTTTAAAATGGTTGGTGTGACACGGTGGTGCAGAACTAACGCCTCACAACAAAAAGCTTTTTCTCTTAATTCAATTAAGTTTCGGTGAGTTTCCAGACAGAGTTTGCTCATTCCGATTATTTATTTATAGTTTGAACATGTTTAGTTTTAGATTAGTTTGTGTTAGTTTTGGTCTTCATGAATTATTATTGTATGGAGGGCACATGTCAGAGGTTAGATTTAGGAAAAGCAATACAGAAACTACATGAAAAACACAGAACCTTCAGAAAGCAGTGAACTCAATTTATTTTCCCAAGTTCACAAAATCACTTCATTTAGAGTGTTTTTTTTAAAGGTGTGATTTTTATTCTCATTTTATTGAACTATTATAACCTTGTTTTGAACGTAATAGGATAAAGTGTGGTATAGGTGACAGTGGATTTATGATATTTTAAAGGGAAAAAACTTGTTGAATCTAAAACTAATAATACCCATATTGCAGTTTGGTTAAATAATTTAACAGCTGTAAATAACTGAATATAGCTAATAACAACAAGAAGCAATCCATTTGTAAATAATCATTTGTCCTTTATCTGGTTTCATATTGGGAAAAAAATTGTAACAAGCATGTAACCAGTTTCTCTTCTGTAATCAGGGATCACAGAGGAAGATCTAAACTCCAGCCAACCCCAGATTCTCAAAGTGGTGCCTCAGAGACCTGTAGCCCTCTCAATCCCCACTGACCTGTACCCCCTTTACATAGAAGACTGTAGCTTGCTGGAACAGTATCCAGACCTGCAGGTGGCTGACTCAGGCCGCATCACGCACAATCTACTGAGAACTGCTGTCAGCCAGCCTGATTTCTGCATCCAGTCTCCCATCTCTCAAGTTTGTCCAAGCACAGCCCAGCAAGAGCCACAGAATTCAGTCCCATCCATACCAGACCAGGGTTATCTAGCAATGGGGGACAGTGCGAACATCAGCCTGGATCTGCCTGGACTAGAGCCCATGTCTAACTCGGTGCTGAACGGGCTGCTGGAGAAACAGCTGGAGGAGGTGTACATGCAGCATCTAACTGAGAACTTAGCTCGATGCAACTCCCACCTGGGGAACAGCCTCCTGCACGGCCTGGTGCCCCCGCCGCAGCCTAGCAGCCAGTCAGAGGGGGCGGACTCATTACTGGGAAGCATGGAAGGAAGCACAGAAGACAGCAGCAGTAAAATTAGCTATCTGAACACCCATAACTTAGTGCCCTGCTCCTCCAACTTCAGCTCCCCAGTGTTGAGGATTTCAGAGGCGGAAAATCCTCATCCGCAATGATCCTGCAACAGCTTTAAATATAATTGTGACCTGTCTTTGCTTTAGTGCTTCACACCCACGTTTACACACACACGATTGTATCCACTATATCAGTGCTATTTTTATACAAAGCCTTGCTCTCTTGCTTAAGATGCCTGAAACTTAGCTGCTTTCATATGCCATCTGCTGTTAGATTTGAGTATTACACCATCATGGAGCTACTTGTTATACATTCAAATGGATTTTACTGACTTTTAGTTGGGAATGTGTTAAGTGTTTGATTTATAATAAAGCAAGATATAACAAAGTATCAGTTTGATGTGGTTTACAACAGCGTTTTATTAATCTGTTGCTTTTTACCAACACCTGTAAAGCTATCTTGTACCCATTTACTTAGCAGAAAGCTGGATATTGACATTTATGTGTGCTATGAAAAAATATGGTGTGCAAAAGTTTTTGCCACAAAATAACTGATTCAAGTGTGATTACAAAAAGCCTTCGGACTGCCTGATATCTAATAGTGGTCAGGAGAAAAGGGGGGCATGATAATGCTGCCATGTTGGCAACACAGATTAAACACAACCCCACCGACAAGGCCCCCTTCAACACAAGCACAAACTTTACACGTTATTGACCAGTTCTATGCAAACGTGTCTGATTAGGTTTGCATGATGATTTCCACGGGTGTATACATATCATCTTGTTTGATCTGCGCAGGCAGTTAAAGGCATAGGAGAAAGCAGGTTCTACCTGTAGTCCTGAGACATTCAAGTCAGGAATGTCGGCAACTTCCTATCTCATCCAGAGATGTTATGTTGTTAAGTTAAGTGGTTAGGTTTTTGTTTAAAGGGACCCGAAGATCACTCTAGCTTTGGCATCAACTGTCAGAGCAGCAGCCTCAAGAAATATGATTGATCTGGCTGCTAAGGGGAAACACAAATCATCCTCACAAGTAGGCATCCTGCAGTGAGGCTAATGGTAATTCATTAACATGCACCAATATAATCTTTGGAAGCCTAAGGCATGCTATTCATCTGTGAAAAGAGATGCAAAACAGAGATTTAACTGAGGTTATCCTGTAATTATTTAGAATTTAGATTAGAATTGGCAGTGTGATCAGGCTTTGTTATATGTAGCCTCTGTGTGGAGATTATGGCAGGTAAATCCAAGGTAATTTAGAGGAGCTAATCTAAAAATTGAATACGAAGACAAAGAACAGGGGTAAATTAGATTTAACTTGTAGGAGATGTATTAGTCCCAAACCGAGTGAACAGAGGAAATTAAGTTATTAAGTTTTATCTGATATAAGCTTGAAGTCTATTGAGATGGATTCAAATATCTCATGTTTGTTGTTAAATGTGTTCAATTGAACCCAGTCTAACTTAACGCTTGTTTCAACCAAGTCAAACTATCAGTCCGTGTTTTTGTTTTGGTCAGTTTGGTCTGAGCTACAGTCTTTGTATTTTAGCATCTGTCCATTACCTGCAAATTTATAATCATTTTCATCAATTCATTAAAAAAATACTTCTTCATGAATACATTTTTATTTAAACCACTTCTGAATGACTTTCAGATTATGCTCAGCATTACATTTAGCTGTCTGGTAGTCAATGATGGTTAAACGTTTTCTACAGTCAATGATCCAAACCGTTAGCTAACAGTTTCAGCTGTTTGTAGCTATACGTTTAGCTAGTTATTTCAAGTATTTATTATTCACGCTTTGGCCCAGTATTCATGCTATTCTAATCATTTTTGCCTTCTCTTTGTCTATTTGAAGTCCTTATTCATAACTTATAACTGTTCAGGATCACACAATTTATTTACTAAAATTTTTTAATTTTTCTGATTAGCAAACCTAATATCGTCACATACCAACTACTACAGAGGTATCCCTGGGCAGTTGTAGGCTACTTCATGTTTTGAATCACTTCCCCACTTCACCTTGATAACATTATACCTTATTAGGGGCCCTATCCAGTGTAATTACACAAGTGTTTTCAGCTGGCTGATTAGACCTCAGTAAAAGCTGAAGCAAGCAGGAGTTATATAAGGTCCTGTGGTAGAAAGTGGAAGCTATTCAACTGTAACAGGTTCCGCATCATCAAAAGGACGTGGTGTACTGGCATCCACGCTGCACGCTGTTTACAGGGATTACAGGACATTAATTCATGCTTTAGTAAAATCAAGTGATATGAGAACCCCTGACTGAAAATAGATTAAAAACAACAACAACAACAACATAAAACAAAATTATCTGCAACTTATTAACTGAATTAAAATGGCATACCTGATTTAGGCTGGCACACAAGCACTATTAGAAATTTAGATTCAAGCCAGTTCAGGGCAGTTGTCTGACCTGAAACAGGACTGAAGGCAGGCAGGAGGCTCTCAGTCAAGTCTGATGCACAACACAGTTTCCACTGTTTACAGGTGTGTACACCTACATTACACAAGATTCATGGCTTTACATGTCCTATAATTAAATTGAGTTCTAAGTAGACATAATCACAGATTATTAGTAATTCTAAGCAAATAAAATTATTGAATTAATTACATTAATTTAGAATTAGTAGCTTTATTCTTATGAATTTGCAATACAAAACTACATACTGAAAACACTCAGATGAGAGGGCATCTCTACTTATAGCGCAGGTGTATGTGTAAGGTGTGATGAACAGTGACTCTGTGTCATTAAATGCTCTTGTGAACAAGACAGTGAACCAGTGTGCAGAAAGATTAAACAAAAAAACTCTTAAAATAAGAAAATACAGCTTTAGGAATAACTTAATAAAATGTTTTGCGAGTCTTCCAAGTTCTTGCTGCACTCCTAGGTATTCCAAATCTTCCGTAAAAAACAAAACACATTAAAAGAGGATCATTTGAAATTTCAAAGATACTAAAACCTGTGCTTGGTATTTAGGTTACCACTGTTAAAGTAAAACATGAATGAAAATTCAGGAAAAGAAAAAGTAAACCTTGAAAAAGTAAAGGTGCAAATGTATAATGTGTGTTTGTGCTGATATTCCTAATCATGTATTATAGAATTATATTTTACATTAATTTTATACATTAGCGACAAGATGGTTGGTTATATAGTACTTGCATACTTTTTCTTGTGTAATAATATTCAACATTAATATTTATGATTAACAATTTAGAGTTAATCAACACATTTCATGAAGATGACGATCGCTTTATTTAACCCATATTTGTGAAATTCTTTTTTTACAGCAGCTGGAATGATGACAAATCATAAATAATTAAATGAACGCATGCATACAAAATAAATACTGTGTAATAATAATAATGATGATAATAATACTATCTGGCAGACAGATATATTGTAGAGCATGACAGCATGTGATATGAAAGGTTTCCTGAGGTGGTGAGGTTGTTCAGGATTCTCCATGATGGGTAGTTTGCTCAGTTCATTCATTACCAAAATCATCCACTGGTGCTTTGTAATCCTCCTCCTGGCCATCTCTTATACATCCAACCACTCCAGAATCAAAGAGTACTTCTGAGGGTGGTGTGAGTCGGAGTTGTACTGAAAGTCTAAGGTGAACAAGGGGAACAGGAATGGCGACAGCACAGGCCACGGATGTGAGATTGTGGGTGTGTTTACTGATATTACCTTCTCTGTCAGTATCAGTGGCTGAATCATGTTAAATGATTAAACCCTGTGCAGCGTGTAAATGATGGTCTGTGTGTAAACTGCAGAGGGTCAAGATGTTTCACCTCTGGTCTGACGTGGACTAACGTGTCTCCCCATCACCTTCCTCACACGCAGGTCGATAGTCGGTAAGTTTGGACTTTGTCAACTTCTCCAGTAGAGGAATCAGACAGGATGTTTTCCATTTCAATGGTATCTTCTCCTGCTTCAGACTCGGGTTGCAAATATGACTCAGAGTCACAGACGGACTTGCTGCTGCTTGGTTTCTGTCTCCTAACATGGCCAGAAGTTGCAGTCAGGCATTGCGTGTTAATCAGAGGTGGACAGGTCTGATCCTCAGTGAGGTCACTTGTAGGGAAGAAGAGATGAAGAGCAAAATCACTGAGGGTAGTGAGGGTGTGTAAAAAAACCAAAACAACTCTTAGCTTTTAAATGTTCTCTTGGACTGGAGAAGAACAACTAACAACTTTCCAGACGCACAAACAGATTTTAAAGCAACAGAAAAAAATCACATGCCATCTGCCTCACATTTTGGAAAAGGAAACAAGTCACACAAGCAACATATTTTTAACTTTTTGTTTGTTTTCTGTGTGAATGACCCGTACAACTAAACTCACTAAACCAATTATTTTTGTGCACTTATACAGTGGAAGGCTTATTCTGACACAGATCCTTGTGTTTGCAATGGATTTGATGGACTGCGCGCATATTGGCATAAAATATGTAAATACGATAAACTGAATTTAATAAGAAGCCAGTGGAAGGAAGAGATACTGTCTTGGCTGATAATTAAAGCCTTTTTCTCACCACGAGGCAACATATTTGTAACTGTAATTCAAACTATTTCAATAATCACAACATGCCGCATCGACAATAAGTTGCTTGTTTGAAATGAAAGATTGCAAATCAAATAAGCCACAGGAGAACACAAATTCCACCAAATGAAGCACTGCTGCCACAGCACGAGAACAAACACTGAAAATGAGTCCATTATCGGAGAAGCCTTTTCTCTGCTAGGTAAACAAAATATATTAACAATTATTTCAATCTATCTAAGCTTTGTACACAGCAAACCATCAGTGCTAATACCCCGGCTGAATCTTGTGCATGTGTACTTGCATTACTTATGCCGTTGGGACACAAATTTGTGTACACAGGCACATATTGGGGACTAAAGCAATTCTGTGTAATGGAAATCATCATATTTGGGGTTTTGTTTTGACTTCCAGTTAGGGTTCATTTCCAGGAAATGGATGTAATGTTCTTTGAGTTACTGATGAAAACGTCTGTGCATGTGACACACCCCTTGAGCTCTGTGCTGCTGGTTGGATATCATTGCTAGCTCAGGGATTCCTGTGCACATTAGTGGCTGCATGAGTCCCAGTCAGGTTGTTTTGTGTGTGTGTGTGTGTGTGTGTGTGTGTGTGTGTGTGTGTGTGTGTGTGTGTGTGTGTGTGTGCCGCTCGCCCCCACCCCCCATCTCCATAGTCCCACTCCTATTCTCTGCCTCTCTCTGCTGTTGTCCCAGCATGGCTGCAGGATGGCTGCTCTGTGGACTCTCTCTCTGCTGCTCTCTGCCAGTCTGCTGGGCTGTCTGGCCGTGACCTCTCCCGATGGGAGCCCTCTGCCCCACAATCTGCCCCCCTCGCTGGGCACCAACAGTAGTGATGGCAGCCTGTCTGTGGATCTGCCCATGGCTCTGAGGGTGTTCAGCATGGACTATCACCACGTGCAGGCTCCCTTTGAGATCGTGCTGTGGATCATGCTGGCCTCACTGGCCAAGCTGGGTAAGCCTCAGCTGTGCTCACACTCATCCATGAGAAGCCAGCTTGGTGTCAGGTAGCTGGATGCTAATAACTTAGGTTACCTCCATTTAACATTTTAATTTAGTTCATTAAACTTATTTCATATATAATATAATGTATATAATATTTAGTATTTTTCTACATTTCTAGTCATTGGCAGGATTTTGTGAAACTCACACCAAACCTCACGTTAACAACCTGTTCGATCAATGAAAGAGTTTATCTGAGTGCAATGGTAGTAGTCCTCCCTCAGTATAGCTACACAAGCGCCTCAAGTCAGAGCGATTTAGTCAGAACTCCACAAAGTTTGGATCCTGTTGATTTCCTGTTATTTCATCTCCATTTCTCATTCCCGCAGGTTTCCACTGGTCAGGTCGAGTCCCTGCAGTCGTCCCCGAAAGCTGCGTCCTCATCATGGTGGGCCTCCTGGTTGGAGGTGTGATCTATGGCGTCCGCCACTCTGCTCCACCAACTCTCAGTGCAGATGCTTTCTTCCTCTTTCTGCTGCCACCCATCGTGTTAGATGCGGGATATTTCCTGCCAGGCAGGCTGTTCTTTGAAAACCTTGGTACAATCCTCTGGTTGGTAGCTTTAAAATCTTTGATTTATGTGTGTGTGTGTGTGTGTGTGTGTGTGTGTGTGTGTGTGTGTGTGTGTGGAGGCATTCGTGTGCAGAATGAGTTGAACAGAATGAAAGTACACCATTTCCACATAAAATATGAGTAGAAAGAGTTTGATTTAAAAGTCAGAATTAGACTCTTTATTTATTATAAAGAAAAAACTTGCCCAAAAAAGCCATGTTGTACCAAATATGATAAAGTAAAAATTCACAAACAGAAATCTATATTTTATTTATTTATTGTTTAAATTTCATCAGAAGGTTTAATGAATGCTCTATTTTCAAAAACAATTGAATTTTGTGGCAATTATTTCATGGTTCAGGCTTTAAAGGGTTAAGATTTGAAACATGACAAAACTCCAAATGATAATTATTTGAGCTCCTGCTTAATTCATCATTTTGGTCGTGTACCAAGAAATGGACAGTCTCTAATTTTTATGACAGTTTTATTTTAATGGAGAGAACCAAGATATAAACATCCCTGTACGTCACTGAGTGAGATAAGTATTGGGTTTCCTACAGCCCAGCCAGATTTCTGCCTCCCACAGAGTCACAGGATTGTAGACCTGACTGGAATGGGTTAAACCAGCGGTCCCCAACCCCCGGCGCACGGACCGGTAGCGATCCGTGAGTCGTTTGGTACCAGGCCACAAGAGTTGAGGCTCGGATGTGAAATTTATGGTTTTCAGGGTCGTTTTTTTTTAATCGTTTTTATTGTTAACTCAGTTTCCCTGGGTCTTTTCCCGTGTGGTATGAATAGATCTTCCTTTTTTTTGGTACCTGTACTGGTTTTATTTTGTTGTATTTATCCGCAACACCTTAAGACCTGTCAGTAAAAATATTGTTGGACATAAACCGGTCAAAAAAGGTTGGGGTTAAACCGCTGGGTTTATAAGATGACAATTTATGGTGGGATTATTAAGTTTATTAAGTTAAGTAAATACTTATATCACTCAGAAACATTCAAATCAATTCATAACTTTTTATGTAATGTGTTTTTTTCTGGATTTTTGGTCGATATTCTGTCTCTCTCTATTAAAATAAAACTATACCATTAAAAATAGAGACTCTTCAATTCTGTGTAAGTGAGTGAACTTACAAATTCAGCAGGAGACCAAATGTTCATTTCACCCACTGTGTCATGTACGGCTGTGTGGCAGACAGATGAAACACAGGGGGCAGTTTTATATGCTGTAACAAAAACAATAACAAATAGAAACAAATAAAAGATAAACTACAAACTAACGAGAGGATGGGCAACTGTGTAAACACAGCTGGAACCGATACAGACTGATAGGACAGGGGAAGTAAAACTGAACATACTGTTTAAGGATGAGAGACTGTCAAAATAAAACAGGAAGTACAATAAAAACAGAGAAGAAGACTAACACACACTGGCTGACATGGGACAGGGGGGAAACAGACATGGGGACATGACTGATTGGGGAACACAAAACACAGAGACAAGACATGAAGACAACGTGACGACAAGGTTGAATGAACACAGAAGAAGACGAGACACTGAGGGAGGAAGAACTCTAAGATTGCTACGAACTGACCATGAACTTAGGAATTACATTGAATATTCAAAACAAACATGACACACTGCATACGCTACCTCATTTGTCATATTTACAGCTTATTTTTGGACCCGAGTGGCTAAAATCAGATATTCATCGAGTATTTGTTAAAGGTACCTGGAGCAGGTGTCTTAAAGCTGGTTACCTGTGCATGTGCAGGTATGCAGTGCTGGGGACCTTATGGAACGTCCTGGGCATCGGCCTGTCTCTGTACGGTGTTTGCCTGCTGGCTCAGAGCTCACTAGGAGATGTCTCTCTGCTCCACTGCCTGCTGTTTGGCTCCCTGATCGCTGCTGTAGACCCAGTGGCGGTGCTTTCTGTTTTCCAAGAGATGCAAGTTAACGAACAGCTGCATATCTTGGTGTTCGGAGAGTCACTGCTCAATGACGCCGTCACTGTGGTGAGGAAAGAAGCAGAGTGTGTTTCAGGTACCTAAATGAAACACTTGATACTCATACACGTTTCTTCCTCTCAGGTGCTCTACAAGCTTTTTGAGTCCTTCCTCCGTCTGCCATCAGTGTCAGGGCTGGACGTTTTGCTGGGGGGCTGCAGGGTGGTGGTGGTGGGAATCGGAGGCTTGTGCGTAGGTCTCTTCTTCGGCCTGCTGGCAGCCCTCACCTCACGTTTTACCTCCAGGGCCCAAGTCATCGCCCCGCTCTTTGTCTTCCTCTATTCCTATTTGTCTTACCTTACCTCAGAGATGCTTCACCTCTCTGGGATCATGGCGTGAGTGCTGCTCAGAATCATCTGAATCCCAAAGACCACATATTGTATACATTAGTAAAATAAGCATCAGTCTTACTTTGTTTTTCCTTCCCCCGCCCTGCAGCATAGTGACCTGTGCTGCTACAATGAAACAGTACGTGGAAGCAAATGTGTCGGAGCGCAGCAACACCAGCATCCAGTACTTTCTGAAGATGTGGAGTAGCGTGAGCGAGACCTTAATCTTCATCTTCCTGGGAGTGTCCACCATACAAGACATCCACATGTGGAGCTGGCCGTTTGTGTGCTCTACGCTGCTGCTCTGTCTCATCTGGAGGGCCACAGGTATAAGCCTCCCCCTCACTTTAAAACAAGTTATATCATAAGATCAACAAAGCAGATATCTGAACTCTTTCTCACTGCTTGAAAGGTGTGCTTCTGCTGACCGCGTTTGTGAACAAGCTCCGGAGGAATGCTGTGACCTTCCGAGACCAGTTCATCATCGCCTACGGTGGCCTGAGAGGGGCAATCTGTTTTTCCCTGGTCTTCCTGATTGATGACTTCCCAAAGAAACGACTCTTCATCACCACTACCATTGTGGTCATTCTCTTTACGGTATTTGTACAGGTGGGGCAAACATGTTTGTGAATTGTGAGGAAAACAGTTTGTCATAGTTTGAAGGTGGATTTTATTTTCCGAGCCTGGTTTGCAGGGGATGACCATCAAGCCTCTGGTGGAGCTACTGTATGTGAAGAGGAAGAAGAGAGCTCTGCCTACTCTCAGCGAGGAGATCCACAGCAGGGTGAGAGATCACAGGAATCACAGCTAAGTGTGGAGTTGTGGACACTACTTGGCTGATTTTTAGATATCAATAAATGAGCAAAGACCGTCAAAGGACATGATCTGAGAAGAGCAAGGTTTAATTTGTAGCTAACCAAAAGGGAACAAGGTTAGGTCAGTTTTTTCCTATGCAAAGCATGCAATGTATGATGAATGTATCATGAATTTCTTTCAATACTTCCAAAGGATATCATTTTTGCAAGTTATCTGCAAGTAATCCTGTTTGTTGTTAGCTCATAGATCACCTGGTGGCAGGAATAGAGGACGTGGTCGGCTACTGGGGGCAGCACTACTGGAAAGACAAGTTAGTTTTCCACGTTTCACTGTTGCTTTGCCTTCTGCTTGTGTTTTGTCATAAAGCGTTTGTTGTGCATTCATGTAAAAAGATTTAATATGACATGACCAGCAGGTGGCAGCAAACACTATGCACATTTTCCACAAGTCACAGTATTGCCATCTGTGTGCTTGTGTGTGTGTGAGGTTTGAGCAGTTCAACAAGAAGTACCTTCGCCGTTTCCTCATCCGTAACGACCGCCAGGCTAGCTCCAGCATCCTCAGAGTTTACCAGGAGCTGGAGAGACGGGAGCAGAGGGGAGTCGAGGAGGAGGCCCCGCCGATGTAAGAAAATGTTTTTTGGACTATGTGTCAGTGTTTGTCCTTAAAGTTCCCAGAAAAACAGAAGAAAGGTTCGTGACCATAATCAGGGTTTTCTGAAAACCTAGAGTGGATCCTCGCTCCCAAGGGCGACCTCTGCTACCGGAGGAGATGGAGAGCATCAGGCGCATCCTCTCAAGAAACCTCCAAAACTTCAACAACAAGGTACATTTTCTAAAAAGAGTTTCTATGCCACCGTTAGCTATTTCCTATTTCCAGTTACTATAACTTAGAAATTGCACAATGTGTATAATTCAGCTGCACACTTCTGGGCTCATGCATGTGTCCTCACTCCAGCAGACACCAGCCTACAGCAGACACACCCTGCACCAGGACACATCGGTGGACAGAACAAGGAAGCCCCTTTACAGACATCAAAGTCTGGGAGAAAGATACTCATACAACACAATCACACACTTTCAGGTGCATGCAAACTACCTGCATTTCCTCATGTTTGAGTTTTATTGAACAGAATGAAGAAGACTGAATGGTTAGGAGAATAAGTTCACAGGGTTGCAGGGGTGTTGAACTCCAGGCCTCGAGGGCCAGTGTCCTGCAGGTTTTAGATCTCACCCTGGGTCAACACACCTGAATCACATGATTAGCTCCTTACCAGGTTTCTGGGGAACTTCAAGACATATTGAGGAGGTAATTTAGCCATTTAAATCAGCTGTGTTGGATCAAGGACACATCTAAAACCTGCAGGACACCGGCCCTCGAGGCCTGGAGTTCGACACCTGTGGTTTAGTGGATTCATGTTGAAATACTGCATCCAAGTTTAAAAATTTGTTTAAGCTCTGTTTGATTTTGAACTACGTGAATGATGGAGTGTCGGTATTAGAGTAGAGAACATCCTCCATGGTGCTGTACTGTGTATTTCTACTGTTGCAGGGGGAGGATGGTGGGCTAAGTGAGCCGCAGAGAGTGAGAACTGGACTTAGCAGATCTCACACAGGTAAAGACGCAGCCAGATGCACAGCAATGTGAAACGGAAAGTCTCGACAGGACTCTATGCAGTCCTATAAAAAAACAGCCAAATCCTCTGCATGATTCAGCAGCTTGTAGGACCAACTTACGTAACAATAACTTGAATCATTAATTCTCTGTATGACCTTATCAGTCTCTCACATCATTGTCAATACATTTTGTGATGTCTGGACTTTGGCTCGGCCATGGTAACACCTCGATGTTTGGGATCATTACCATGCCAAATAACCTACTCTCAGCCAAACTTTAGCTCTCAGATAGCATTACAATTGGCTCTAGATGACTTTGGTGCACTGAGTTCAACTCAATGACTGCAAGGTGCACAGGTCCTGTGGCCTCAAGACAAGCCCAAATCATCACCCTTCCACCACTGTGCTTGACAGCTCATATGCTGTGTTTAATTTTTCCAAACGTAACTGTGCATGATGGTCAGACAGCTCAAATTTGGTCTTGTCGGTCTGTCCAAAGAATATTGTTTCAGAAGTTGTTTGTTCAGATGCAGCTTTTCAAAACTAAACCTTGCTGCCATGGTCTTTTTTTCTCCTGGCAGTCCTTCCAAAACAAGCCATAACTTATCTCGCCAACTGTACTGTCATGAAGTTTAAACTTTAACATGCTAACTGAGGCCTGTAGAGTCTGAGATGCAGCTCTTTGGTTTTTTGCAGTTTCTCCTAACACTGCACGGTCTGACCTCGAGGTGAATTTGCTGGGCCGTCCACTGTTGGGAAGATTGTGTTAACTCACACCTGAATGTCCTAAACCAGCAAAGTTCTGCATTCATAGAGATGCTCACACTTACCGATGACCAATTAATCAAGTTAATTTGATTAAAAACACCGGGCTGCTAATTTCCCCTAGTATGGAGCCAATAAGGGTGCACTTTGTTTTTTTTAAATGACCGCATAGAGTCCGACAAGAACTTTCTTTTTCAAATGTCAAACTCAAACTCATCAAACTCATATTGAACAAATGGAAAGCTTTACTTTTTTCTTAGGTTCTCAGTCTGAGTTTTAAAGGTTTTTTGCTTTTCTTGCTAGTTAGTGTGTAAGATGAAAACTCAGTCTTCCTGTTTACTTCTGCAAAATTATGTTTTAATTCATGCAGGAATTTCATTTTGTGTCTGCTGTATCTCAAACTTTCTGCTCTAACTTTAAAAAAAAAGAACAAAAAACCAGGTTGTTAGTATTCTCTCCCTCCTGATCTTTGACCAGAAGCTTTTTTGACTTTGTGACTCTTGAGCTCACTTCACCCTCTTCCCTGTTGGCAGTGTGCTCCATAAGCCCTCGATCCACTCTCCTGGACTCCTCAGTCTCAGCTGGCCTGGCTCAGACTAGATCAACGGATCCAAGAGAAGACCTAGTCTCTCCAAGACATCAGGAAACCGTGGAGAGAGCCGCCAGGAAACACCTCAGCTTTGTTTTGGAGAATGAGAAGCAGCAATGAATGCAGACTGTGAGACACAGGGAGGGAGGGAGGGAGGGAGGAAGAAAGCAAAACATATGAAAGCAAAGAACTCAGCGTGTTCCATCATTTGAAGTGATAAGTACCTCGTATTCCTTTAAGCACAGAGTTGTGAGGTGCAAAGCAGAACTAGTAGAAGTCTTCAGCAATTTCATGGACGCATCCCAAGTAAATTCCTCATAAAATGAATTTAGTGGTTTTATTTATTCAGAGTGTTTGCCGGCTACAATAAAGCTTTTCTCAGCTCCATGTTTCACCTCTTGAACAACTCTTGCATCTCCAGCCTAATTCATTTTCAAAGCGCCATTCCCAGAGTAACACCAACATTACAAATACCTTGCAGTCATAAATGCTGATACCTGCTGCCCACAACGTCCTCACGCCAATCTTTCCTCTCCTTGTTTCCTTTACAAATGCGCAGCAAAATACATACACTGGTAATCTGACGAGGACAGGCTTGCTGCGTCCTAAAATAACTCCTGTCCCCCCCACCTCCCTCCGTCTGACCTCCTCTGGTACTGTAGCATTTTTTTCCTCACAGTTCCCAGCATGCCAGGGAGTGGCTGAGAGAGCCTGGCCATGTTCTTTAGGATTGGGGCTGGGCAGACGGGCTTCAGAGTGGACACCAGTGAGGAGTCACTGACCTGAAGACTAAACGCTGAGAGCAATCATACTTTAAAGCGGGGTAAAGGCCGGAGTTATGAGGGTGGGAGCTGCAGCCCTGTCTGGGGGGATTTTTGGGGTAACAGGGACTCTGTGTTTCTTCCTGGCATTTGGTACTGACTACTGGCTGGTAGCAAGCGACAACTGCGGACCATATAGATGGCCAACACAAACGACACCGATGGGAGACAAAGATGCCAACGGGACTGAGGTAGGACAGATAGAAGTGCGATTCCTAACATAATCACTGGTCACTGGTCACTTCCATCAAAACACATCGATTCAATAACAGCAACCGGAAATAGTATTTTTAACTGGTCACATGTGAAAACCACAAAAAGAAAAAAGGTGAACCCGATCAGATGCTGAGGACTCGGTGCTGTGCGAGCTATGCCACTATAGGATATTTAAAGATGTCCTGAAGCAATTTACAACCTTGTTTCCAAAGAAGCTGGGAGGCTGTGCAAAACACATTTATAATCACAGAACATATGAGTTTTAATTAAAACTAGAACAAGGAAAACATATCAAATGTTGAAGCAGAGGGATTTTATTTTTAAAAGAAAAAAATATAAGTTTAGAATTTGATGCTACCGGCATGTTTCATAGAAGCTGGGTCAGGTGCTTTGCAATGTCTATTCTTAAACCGTGGCAGTAGTTTTATTCTTTCTTGTAAGGATTCCAGCCGCCCAGCAGTTTGAACCTCTCTTGCTCCAAATGTTTTGACTGGGCGACAGCTCCACCCATACTGGAATACATGCAGAACGTTGTTTGCCGATATCTTGCTGAAATAAGCAAGACCTTCCCTGAAACAAGACACTGCAATCCAGTACAGGTTGCTCCAGAACCTGAATCCACTGGTCAGCATTACTGGTTACCCAAGCAATGCTCACTAATCTACTTCCATACCAACACAGGTACTGACAAGGCAGAGAGCTCTTAACCTCTTTGGCCTGCAAGATGAAGCAGTCCAGGCTACAGTTTTTCACTTTGCCTCTTAAATAAGTTCAACAGAAGTCTTTTTTAAAAATATGTTTTTATCTCTTTAATGGCATAGCAAAGGTCTTGCATTTGTGAATCCAGTAAAAACTGCTGACTGACAATCATTATCAGAAGTCTTCCTGACATTTAGTTTTTTTTAATCGATTACACTCTGCCCAAACGTGTGGGAGGCCAGGGATGTCTAAACTCATTTTACATAGTGGTTTATGTACAGTACAGCCCAGTTTGATCTTAAGTAGACTGGACCAGTAACACTCCCCTTTCTGTCAGTGTAAAGACTTTGAACCAAACATTTAATCCATGAGATGTCTCAATATAAGAACAAGAAGTGCAGTTTCAACAGCACGCCTCAGTTTTTCCACATGATAAATTTGCAAAAGTACAGAAAAAGTTCAGCTTGCTCATTCCCTACACTGACCTCACTGGTATGTTATGAGGTGTTGGAGGTCTTCATCAGAAAAGCTGTAAAACGTATGAAAACACAGTTAAAGGTTCAAAATCAGTGGGCCAGATTGGAGCTGTTGCTGGGTTGATTCTGGCCCCCGGACCTTATGTTTGACCTTCCTGCTGTAGGTGACTGCACTTCTATAAAGTGTGAAGAGGAGCTAGAAGAGACATGTGGACTTGTAATTTGCATTTAGTGGCCTTTATGTTGGCTTTTTCTTCATTAGGATAAAACTCTTACCACAATACCTCCAAAAGCACCTTTCATCAAACCCTCCCTCCTCATTACACTCCTACATTCTTCCTGACTTCACATGCAGAGTTTGTGACACAGCATCCCATCATGCAGACTATAGAGCATCTTTGTGAAGATGAGCACGACTCTGGTTAAAATGTGAACATGCTGATATTTAGCAAATAAGCAGCCGAGGTGTTATTTCATGAATAGGAGACAAAAACAGGGATTATGTAGAATATGTCAGAGTAATCCACCCAGATGTTGAGATCTTTCAGTCTGGCCCACAGCTGTGGACCACCCAGTCATCACACACTGACACCCTTGATAACCTTATGCTGCTATCAGCATGCTGCTGAAAATTGTGTTTCATAGATTTAATATTTTTGGTCCATCACTTCGACTGCCAGCTGTAAAATCAAAGCGGTTTGACAAAACTGCGGCACCTTCATACAACTGTTTTACACGGCGAGCAGGACTCCCACTGACGAGCCGGCTGAGCTTCATGTGTAAAATCAGCGGAGTGGCCCTTTAATTTTCCAGTTTATTCTCCCATGAAGTACTTGTGAGAAAGTTCACAAAGTGCAACGTAAGGGATATATTTATAAAAGCTAATCCCCCAGTGAATTCCTCCGTAACATCACAGAAACAAGTCTTTCATTTTCAATAAAAGAGGATGATTAAAGTTGTTGTGTTATTCGGCGCCATCAATCATATTTCTGACAAGCAAGCGGAGAGTATCGCTCTGGCGTGTTTCATAAGTTCCCCCTCGAAAACCTCACAGACCAGCAGGCCATAATCAGAACCACGTTTGATGCCGTGGCTCCAGTGAAGTAGGGAATCACACAGAGCCGCGAGCGCAGACGTGTTGACAGAGCTGACAGAAAATGGGATTCATCCATCTTTAGGTATTCGAGCATCTATCTGTGTGATGTCAGTCTGTCTTCCATTTCTTTTTCTCAGACTCTGTTGGTGGAAGAAGCGAGCGCCTCCCCTCCTTCCCTCACGCTGCACCACGAGGGCTTTTTCTGGCGCTGTGCGTTTCAGGTGGAGCCCACGACGCACGCAGTCCTGGCCACTCTCTTCAGTACGTAGGCGAAGCTTTCCTCTAGTTAAGCTGCACAAAGTTTTTGTTGGGAGTTGTCCAATGTGGTTGCGTGTCCCTTGCTCAACACTGCGGTCTCCTTGACATGCTAACAAGTGCAGAAAAGAAAAATGCCCATATGTGACAGTAAATGTAAAGGATTGCTAAAATATGTTTGTTTATGAGGTGTTTTGGGGCTTTTTGTTTTCCCCAGACTGCATTTTGCATTTGTGTCTTTTTTATTTTCTGCTGCACTTAATGTTTCATCACGGAATTGGAAAAAAAAAATCCCAAATAACCATTGAGCATATTGTTATTCAAGTGGGCCATAGCTGAGTATGCTTCTGCCACTCATTCAGGCACTGCTTTTAGAAAATCTAGTCAATGATGGGAAATAAAAGGCAACAATAAAGTCAGTACTGAATTATGTGTAAGCCTTAATATGCCTGCTGTTTATTGTGGTTATAGACCACATTATTAATTTTGTAAACCTTTCTCATTTTTTGAACTATAGCAAACCAGCCAGAGTCTAAGGTTTGCATCCATGGTTACCTCTTCCCACTACCGGTTGCAGTTGGACAAGTCCCTCATCCAAATTATGACCCCACAGCAGGTAATTCACAGTCTCAGATATGTGCTGCATGGACACACGTCTTTCTATTTCCTGTTGTTCAGTAGTGAGGTCAAATCTACCCAAGACATTTTATGAACAACAAAATATGTAAAAATAATCGTGGATAGATTATTTGATGTCAGCTGGGTGAGAGGCAGGGGTTTGGGGAAGATTGATATGAGGATGCCGGAAACACCAAGTGCCTATCTGGGAAACAGAGAGAAAGATGGGGAGGGTGGGACCTAAAAGCAAACAGGTGTTTGGAGCAGGTATAGGTATTTAGAAGCATGCAATTAGAAGAGGAGTGCCTAAATAACAATATGGGTATTTCCCAAATGCTGGTAAACAGAGCAATAATTATTTTTTAGCACAGCTTGTCCGAACATCTATGTTTTATTTTGGATGCTTACATTATTTTTGCTTTGCACATAGAAACAAAATTATTTCACAAAAACTACCAGGATCAAAATAATTACCTCCTGGATGCTAATAGTCAGTCGTTTACTCTTTTTGCTGGATAACAGCCTGCAGTCGTTTGTTGTAGTTTTCAACATATCTCACATGCTCCTCCAGATTTGATGGTCTTCCAGCAGGGACGCTGGTTTTCAGTTCACCCCACAGGGATTTTCAAATCAGGGCTTTGCACCAGCCAGGTAGTTCTTCCCCAGGAGTGACATATTTTGGGTCGTTGATGTGTTTGAAGATAAAGAGACGACCCAGACCCAGGTTTGTTTCTGACTGCTCGAGGTTTTCTTTTAAAATTTTCACATAAACTTCTTTCTTCATGATTCTTTCCACCTTGCTAAGATTCCCAGTTCCAGACACACTGAAGCATCCCCACATCAGGATCCTCCCACCACCGTGTTTCACTGTGGGGACGATGTCCTTTGAGTTGTACATCTCTCACTTCTTTCTCCAAACATCAGCAAAGTGTCTGTGGACAAAGAGCTGTAGTTTTATCTCCTTTGACCAGAGGAGGCTCTTCTAGTGTGGATTATCTGTCTCCAGGGTGTCCTTAGCACACCTCAGTCTGACTTGAAGGCGTGCCTTCTGCAGAAGTGAAGTTTTTCCTGGTCTTTAACCTCGCAGCTCATTTTTGTGCAGGGCTCTAGTGATTGTCTCATTTGAGACTACAATTCCCAACTTGGCTGAATCATTCATGGGTATCTTCGCAGTTATTCTGGGCTCTCTAGAAACATCTCTCACTAGTTTTCTTTCCAGAATCTTTGAAATCTTTTACTTCCTACCACTGCCAGGCGTGCTCTGTACTCTGTGGGTTTCTTGGAATTTACTGAGGATACTTCTCACTCCTGTTCTTGACACTTGTACAATAATTTCCTTCGTCTGTTAAAAGAAACAACACTTAATAAAACTCATTTGTCCTCATCTGTATGTCCCCATGTAAATATCAATAGTAAATCCCATCTTTGCTACAGCAGTAAAGATTTAGCAAAGAAATACTGAATCTGGTATTTATTATTCAGTCAAAAAGTGCTCATATTACAGCCTAAAGTATCAGGACCATATCGAAGTTATTAAAGGACCAGCCTGAAGGAACAGTCTATTTTGGGAAATACTTTTTTGTGCTTTCTTGCTAAGAGTTTGGTGGGAAGATGGGAAACACGGCTCTATTTGTGTGTTAAATACGACAGCATTTAACCACATCTACAGATGGCTGGTTGTTTCCAATCTTCTCACAAAAGATCAGAACCAGCTTTTCCCTCCTGTGACTGAAACCAAACAAAATGAACATGTATTGACTGATGTGGACGAGCAGTTTTCTTGCTTTTTTTTTTCTCAGAGTCAGAATAGTTGCTTTCCTTCAGTCAGACTAAAGTAACTGGATGCTGACTTTAGCTTCTTACATGTAAATGATCCGTTCTTATATGGCATCTTTTTAACCTTGGCAGCTCCACAAAGCACTTTGCAATGTGTTTCCACTCACACACATACACAAAATTCCTAGGAAGGAATGCAAGATTTGCCAGCCGGCAGGAGAAACCTGGGCTTCAGCATCTTGCTCGTGGACCGGTCAGCAAATGAATCCAAGGGGGTGGGATTAAACTGAAAACCTGTGCAAAAACACCCTTTCTTTGCAGAACACTTATGGGATTCCACTGCTGTGCTTGTGTTTCTTGCAGTGTTTCGGGGCTTCTGGACCGTGCTGATAATCCTCGGACTCGTCTTAGCTCTGGCTGGAGGCTTCCTCTTGGTCTGTGGTGTTCCTTTCATCAGCTACAAACTCTACAAGTTGGGCGGGGCCTTCCTCTTAGCTGCTGGTAAAATATAGACCGCTGTCTGTGCATCTATGTGTGTGTGAGTCCTAACTGTAGTGTGAAATAAGAGACGAATGCACAGACGCACATTCATTCTGCAGCCTTTGCTGCTGTCAGCTGTTCATACCTGTCACATGATAAACACACCCAGCACGCGGAGCAGCAGATGTCACTCTGCAGTGTTGTCACTATAACGACAGCAGTAAACACTGCCGCCGTGGTAACAGTAGAGATGAAGAGGAGCTGCGTTCCTCTGCAGCCACTCACAGCACTGACGGCCTCTGTGTCTGTCTCTCTAATACTGTCTGTATCTCTCCACAGCCTGCCTGTTCCTGTTCACGCTTCTGCTCTACGTGTTGTGGATGGAGGTGGTAGATGTGAAGAGCTACATCCTTCAGGAGAGGGGGGAAACATGTCCGAACGCTGAGGTTTCAGTCCTCTACGGCCTGTCATTCATGGTGGCGGCTGCCGGAGTGCCCCTGGAGCTCATCTCTGGTTTGGTCTTCTTGCTGGTGGGCCGTGCGATTCATGCCAGCAAGTGACCTGCCCGCCTGGATCACGGGGTGGAGAGGGGGGCTGGGGGTGGAGGAGAAGCCTGACTTTTTTATGTCCTGCACTTGACTGGTTTAGCGTGTTTTTGGGATGTAAGTAGAGGAAAGACTGCCGCTGCTTTGGATCTCCTGGAAGTTTTCTATCTGTCTCCCACTTTGCTTAATTTCTCCTCAAACGTCACTATTTACTTAAACATGTTATCACTGCCATGTTTTACTATCACCACAAATGATAAGCAGACGGTGAGAAGTGCACGGGTGAGCCAGCTGTGTCCTGATTCTGGCGCGTGATCAAAGTGTGTTTAGCTGCAGCAGAGTGAGGTGGGAGGCAGGAATGGCTGGATGGACCGGAGGCTTGGGGAGAGGGTGGGGGTGGAGCGGGAAAGGGGAAGATATTGGGGGGGAGAGACAGAAAGAGAGAGAGAATTGATGCATGGAGGGGGGGCACGAGGGTGCTTTGAGAAATGAACAGCTGTTTGTGGGTTTGGTTGGTGTACAGCAGGCCAGCCACCTGCCTCCTTCACCCCAATCACATTTTACTCCTCATTCAATCCCCCCATGCTTTATTGTTTCTTTATGTTTTTTGTTCTTTTTTCCACCTTTTACAGAAACTTTAGATTTAGATTTCAAACCCAAAGTGCAGCTAAATCCAAAAATAATTCCCAAAATGAGCCGTGCCCTACAGGAATCCCTTCTTTTCTTGTGTTATTCAAAAGGAGAAACGCTGACGTGTGATTGTATCACAAGTGCTACAATATTAGCTCGTCTTTCCTTTTCACTGCTCTGAATGGAAACAAGCGGCCGGACTCTCGATCACATATCAGCTTTCATCTGAGGAGCAAGAACGGCGGTGATGGTGGTGGGGTGTATGTCTGCTTCAAAGGACTCGACACACGTGTGTTCATGCACACGCAAACACTCGCACATACACGCTGTGATCAAACTGTCCACTGATTTCTGAAATACACGTGCACATAATATCTAAATATCGTTACTAGAGCTGCTTTATGCAAGACCGACTGTAATATCTTTGCAATGAAATGCTGTGTGTGGGATCATTTCTGTGCTCTGTCCACAGCTGCGTCATTAACGTCACGTTTTAGCTGTTTTTGACATCTGTGAAGTTTTGCTGTTAATACATTTTCAGATTTAAATAAACCTTGAAACAACACGGCTTTTGCTATACTGCAGTAGAAAATACGACAACATATATCAATAAAACTGACTCGACTTTGTGACATAACAAATGAACACTGGGTCCTTTGAGCAGGAAGTCTTAACAGCTGAGCACAGCTGGTTTCTGACAGGATTTCAACCACAGGGGGAAAAAAAGCACCACTTCTGATCTGAGGAAGTGTGATGACAGTCTGACAGATGAAAAACAAACAGAAGAAGTCAAAGCCTGTGGCATGCAGTCAGTGATTTGCTAGTGGGGCTACATGCGAGGCCGATGATGTGGTTGTCGCTAGCATTGCTGGCCACTCTCTGCTAGAAGCAGCACACAGACTTGGACCAGCAGATGTCTCCAGTGACAGTTGAGCTTTGATGGTATGTTTTACATTAGCTTTGTTTTCTGTTAAGTGTGCTATCACTGAAAAGAATTTAATAGCAAGTAATAAGTGTCCTGTTTTCATTTCGTTTAAGGACCACTTAGCATTTCCTCTGAAAAGAAGGTCTTTGATTAGGCGATGGCTGTCAGGCTCGAGGACGTGAGGGTCCTGAAAGAGATGAGGCAACACTGGAAGTCTTTCAGGCAAAGGGACCGAATGGCACTGGGGAGGAAGGTAGGAACAGAGAGAGGGTAGTGCGGCTTGTCCTAGCATAATCCCTTAAAGTGTTTGGGACCTGTCCTTAGAACTCTTTGAACAGGCCAAAACATTCTTCTGGTTCACTGAAATTTGAAAAAAAAGAAAGAAACATTGTAGCCATTGTATAGTCTTTTTTGACTGTCCAATAGAAGACCCTTACAGTTTACTCAGGCCTGAAAATGTTTTTAAAAAGTCTTTCGAATCTGCAAAACCTCCAATTTTAGCTGCTCTTCAGGTACTAAAAACTTTTTTATGAACCGCTTTTATGTGATAATTATGTGAATAATAAGAATAAGAAGAGATTCCTGACTGAACTTCTTTACTTTGTTGTGTGTAACCTAAAGGCCATGACTCAGGCCTGTGGTCTATATTGAGAAACCAAACTCTTTCAGACTCTCGGGGCTTGTGATGAACCACTGAGGGGCTTGAACAGTACGACAGCAGTTCCTATGATGAGGATGTGTAACTAAAAGAGAAGCAGATCTCCTGATTCTTTAAACACATACTCATTGTAATAGTATCTTTGATTTGCATTTTCTGTTAACAACACGAGGAGCCATGAGCATAAATATTCTCTCCTGCCAAGACCTCTGCTGAGACCCCACCTGCTGTCTTCCTCTCTCCATATCTGTTTTATAAAAGAGCTAATCATCATTCCTTGTGGTAGCGCTACAACTTTCTGTTCAAGCTCGGTGAGTCAAATTAAGAGAAAAGGTACCTACTTAAAAAACTGACTAATAAGGTTTAAATATACATGATGTTATGAGAGTTTTCTGGTCCTCATTTTGAAACTGAACCTATCACAAATAATGTTAGCTTTGAAGCTAGGCTAGCCTCAGTTCTTTCAGTTTACGTCCTGCAAGTCATGAACAGAAGAAAACTCAAACTTCTAATGATTGTGTAGGAAGACTTTAATACTGTATCAACTCACTGACTTATTCTGCTCATAATATCTGTTGAATATGTCAAAGAATAAATGCAGCTTAGCATGAGTTGACATGTTTTCTGTAAAAATAAGCACATAATGACGTATTCTCATAAATAATAAACAAGTGACCTTTGAATAAGCCTATTCTTTGACTAATTAATTAATATGTGTAATTAATATATGTGTAATTAATGGGTGTCTTTTCTTTATTAATACATCCTTCATAAATATCAGTGTTAGCTAGCTCATGCTAGCAATCTTCCAATGTCATTTTACACTTGTACACAAAGATCGATGTATATCAGCAGGGTTACTGCTTATCCACTTAAAATTCAGGATATCGGCCACGCTATTTAATTTTCAGCTATTCAGCTTTCTTTTAAAGTTAATGCTTTGGTTAAATGTGTTACAGGCTACAAACATAATAGACCTGAGAGTCAACACAAAACGGTTCAGACATTTTTCATAGTGTATGTTTGAGGTGCATTTTTTCTTTTTCACAAAAACATAATATATGTAACATGATTCAGTGCGCTGCCTACTGACCTGTAAGGATAGAAACAAAGTATTGATCCTATCGTTGCAGCTTCAATCAACTGGCAGGAGATTTCACTGGTTTTTCACTGGTTTGCTGCTGCTGGGACCACTAAAGCTGTATGAATTCAGGATCAGGGTTACTAAAACCCCATGACGCTTGACTGTTACAGTAATTTTAGTCTTTGTCTGTTGAGGATTTGAAAAAGCTGATGTCAGTGTCTTAAAACGGCTCTCTTGTAAAACTAAATTTGATTCGTGCAGATCAAATGACCATACACAGATGTTTACATTTTTATCTGTCTTGCATTCTCATCAGGGAGTCCTATTATTGGTTCCAAATTCCTGCTGCAGCATGTCAACAAGCCCAAATATAAGACCAGAGTCATAAACAGCTATCTGCAGCATGAGGACGAGTAAGAGCTCCTGCAACAGATGGCACGGCCCTCGCAGAGCCTGATCTCAGTGTGCGATTAAAAGACATGAAAAACAATCAACTGAAGACTTTTCCACGAAGCTGACTGAAAAACTGAACTCTGTATAGAAAAAAGTACTTTGTACATCTTTATTTATTTTTATTGAACAAACCAATGCTTTGCAGCCCAGATGAATAGTTGGCCTATCTTCACTTGACAGACGTGCATGATGAGCCAGCAGAGGGCTCTCCAGCTCTCCTCTATGAAAGACGAGCTTCCCATGCGTGGACGGACACAAGGAAGAAATATAAGGGAAAGTAAAAGGAAGGAAGAGAAAAAGGAAAGGAAGCAATTACTGAGCGGAGTATCGAGCTAGAACCCTGGCTTGTTCGGTGACTGTGGCTCACCCTAATCAGAGTTAATTAACTCTTATGTCTCCTCCCCTGTCATCCACTACAATGGAAACACAGTATCACTTCATTTAAGACAGAAATAATCTTGCACTTCAAGTGTCGGCAATTATGGTGTTATTATATAGTTATAGTTAATGTATATCACAAGAATAAAGACACGACATGGTAATAAAGTCTTAAACGCTCTGAAAATGAACCCTGAAACATCAGAGGAGCATATCGATCAGCGGTAATGATTCCACGTACGTCTATGCGCTGATGTACTTCCCAGTTTGTGCTAAGGGCCACGTGCATACGATGTGTCAGACGGCGGACAGCAGGAAGTGATCTCGCACCGTAGGGAGAGTTAACCCTATGTGGACCCCTTCGGCCCCCTGTCCTCCAGAGCACCTGGACTGAATACTGGTGGGCTTTAATCCAGTCAAAGAGGGGGATACACTCTGGCAAGAGCTTTTTCCTTCTTTTCTCTAACCCCCTAACTCTACTAGTGAGCCGATTACCTGCTCTGTGTGTGTGTGAGCCCCAGTCTGATAGGCCCTGAGCGTGGCTCTTTGTGTGTGTGTGTGTGTGTGTGTGCTCCCACGCAGGGCCAGACGGACACAGCTTCTTCCAGATAAAGGCTTTTTCTCCTGTCAAAAATGACTGCCCTGATAAGAGCTGATATGAGAGAAAAGCAAAGCCTTATGGCATCACTCTTGGCTTTTTTTCTTTTTTTTTTGTTTCTTTTGTAAACCCCAAATCCCCAGGAACAGACCCACTAACCCGGCCCCTCACCCAGCACACACACACACACACACACACACACACACACACACACACACACACACACACAGCTAATCTGTATTGGGGGTTTTAGTCGAGGTAGAGAGGGAGCAGGTGGAGGGATAAAGAGTTGCTGCATGTTTCTTTTTCTGTTTTTGTATTTTTTAAAAAAAAGTAGTGTGGCCATATTAAAGACATCCCTCCCCTCAAACACCAACAATCCTTAAACACACACACACGTGTACACACACACACACACACACACACACACACACACACACAATACAGGCACACTTACTTTTCACACAGACAGATTATGTCTCAGACAGTCAGAGCTCCTGCCTTCAATTAACCTCACAAAGACAGGATCATTTACACACACATGATGATGATAGCAGGAGGGAGACAGTGAAGCCTGTGTGTGTGTGTGTGTGTGTGTGTGTGTAATGTATACAACAGACTGTACTTCACAGCAAGGCCTGATACAAGAATTGACTCTTAGTGAAGGACTTAATGTCGTGTTTTCAGTCTTCAGAGAGATTCTTCTGTATCGCCCGAGATGTTCTCTCAAATGTTTGCAACATATGCTGCAGGAAAGAGAAAAAAAGAGCAAATAATTGGAGGTGAAATGCACTGCTGAGTGTGGTCTAAAGAGAAAAACTGGATGTAAGGCAAAGGAAAACATTGTCTACGTTTGGTGGAGAAGTTGAATAGAGCGATACGAGGTTTGTGTTTGTTTGTCTGGAACTCGCTGCTGGTTCAGAATAATCACAAAATACATTACTGTCATTACATTACTGTCCTGTATATGTGAGCGCTGTGCTCATAGGTGCTTCTCATTCAATAACTCAAGTGGAAGATTGCAGATGCTTTGTGGAAAAAGTGGAAAAACTGAAGTCGTGTTGCTGTTACAGAGTCGGCCCAAAGTGAAAAGCAAAGTCTTTGTCAGATCAACTAGCACCAACCTCCCAGGTGGATAACTGTTATAACTTCCCGCTAGGCAACCGGGAAACCTGGAAAACTGAACTCTCTAACACGTGTTCAGTATTTTTAAAAAAGTGTATTTTAACCCAAACCATGACCGGGATGTTTCCGCCCCTGAAGCCTCAGTCATGTCAAGTCAAGGTGTATTTCTACGGCATGTTTTAAACAACCTCAGTTGAGCAAAGTGTTGCACAAGTTACACATAATATGCGCTACACATAACAGTCAATAAATCAGTAATATACACACATTAAAAAAATAAACACAATAAGATTGTGTTTGCATAATAAAACATTGTAACATACCTATAATAGATCTATATTCTGTAATATATTATTGCTAAAGCACTTTCTGGATGGATGCAAACTGCATTACATTGCCTTGTACTTGTTACATGTGCAATGACAATAAAGTTGAATTCTATTCTATTCTATTCTATTCTATTCTAAAAGTCAGGGCACTCTGCAGTCACACAGCAACTTCCCTGGGACTGAAAAATCAGTTGCAGAGTGATTGCATTGATTTTTTTTGCTCCTGGCGCCTGATGGTAACTATCACCCTCAATCTCTGGACAGCCATGTCTGATCACAAGGCAGGTGCACAGGTCATCTGGTGGGAGGTGACCTGTCTCCAATAAATACCTTCAAGCATGTAGATAGTGACAGATTCATGATTTGTGATTTTATCCCAGACAGATTGCAAACTTGACCACATTCAGTCGCAAGCAGACTGTCTCTGTCTTATTTTATCAATATCCCAGTTACTTTCAAGACGGCAGCTGACTGCAAGCGGCTGCAGACCTCATCCCCGTCTTCAAGCAACCATTTCAGGCAAGGAGATCACAAGTTGATTGCACATAGTCATGGTCATGTACACTCACCTTTCCCCTGTGTCTGTAGCATAAGAAAACTTAAAAATAGTCCCAGACAAGAGATGCACTCTCATGGTTTATACTCAGGTGTGTTCGATTTCTCCTCCTGGAATAAGTTGGTCCGGGATGCTTCATATGAGAGATATGATCATTTTTTTGTGTGTGTGTATGTGTCTAAAATAAGTCCCTGGTTGAAAAAAAAGAAGAGGCTTACGAGCCTCATGCTAATGCTGAAAATGTTGCCCTAAAAGTTCCTCAGAAGAGCACTGGACTGAAGGCCCTCATGTTAAAGCTCTCTGTTAAATTGGTAGTTGAAGGGACGCCCTGTGAAATTCTGGGGGGGGGGTGCACGTTGTCCATCATCTCCCTCTCTCCCCTCATTACCCACAGTGGTGCTGTATGCACAAAGAGCCCCATGGGGAACTTACAGAGACAGCGAGCTCACGTGGAAACACACCGTATGACTGACAAAATACATTTCTGTTACCTTCTTCATTCACCTGCTGCAGGTTGCGTGGGGGTGGGGGGTGCAAAGCTGTTCTGTCCTAGTCTGTATGTTTTTTTTGGCACCACTGTAGCTATCTGGTAGGACGCACACATACACCAGCCACTGTGTACACACGCTGTTCACTCTTGGAGCTGTCTAGCAAACAAGTACAAATCCAGCACAGAGACAGTACAATCTATGTGAACAGTAAATAAATAAATAGCAGGACGTAAAATGGGAACAGAGAGCTTAGCATAGAGACGAGCATGAAGTGCTCTGTGGACAGACACAACAGAGGAGATCCTGCTTTGGGCTCGTGTCTCAGCCATCATTTTTCTTCTCTACTGTATGTCTTTATTTTCCTTTAACACCCCCTACACACATACACACACTCACATACAAACATCACTCTCCCAAGCTCCTTCATTTCTGCTGAAGGAGAGGGAGAGGAGACGGAGAAGAGAGGAGGAGGAGGAGGGGGTTGCGATTAGTTTCAGGGTTCTAGCTCGCTTGATTGGCAGCTGGCAGCATATGGAGCCGTGAAGAAGGTTTGCCCACGCTCACTTCAGAGGAAACAAATATTTGCCTGAAGGAGGGAGAGAGAGAGAGCGAGAGAGAGTGAGTGAGAGTAAAAAAAATATTAATTAGTTTTCAGACGCGCTGAGAGATAAAAGTCGGCAAGACGCACCCATCAAAAGGCTGCAGAGTTAGCTGCAAAATGGAAATTTTCCACAAGTTGACAGATCCAGTAAGGCTGCAAGCAGAGCTGAGGGTAAGTACATATGTGGAAGCGCTGAGGTGCACCAAGACAGGAGCCCGACGTAGATTCTGCATTAACATCTGTGCATACGTTAACATATCCTGAGCAGAATTACACAGACATTTAAGAATGCATCTTTCACACTTCTCTAGCCGCTTCAATTATTTCTTAATTATCATCTCCACATCAAAACGGAGCTGTGTGGAGATCGGCACATATGCACCGCATTAAATGCACTTGAAGTAAGTATTGGAAGGCATGAATCCCAGCAATTCAAGAGAATTACAGTTTAATTAAATTCTATTTTATTTATATATTAAATATAAAAACATCACAAGACTGGTTTCTTTGTATTATTATCAGGCGAAGACCCCAACAATCAGAGCCCCCATTGACCAAGCACTTGGCAAAAGTGGGGAGGAAAAACTACCTTTTAACAGGAAGAAGAAACAGTCAATGCATCATGGGAAGCATCAAGCTAGCCTTGGCCTATTACAGCATAACTAAGGGATGGTGCAGAATCACCTGATCCAGCTCTAACTATAAGGGCTTTATGGGGAGATTGTTTTTCAGTATACATTTACAGTCAGGTGGAAAGTTTTCACAGAGCTCTGTGGATCTGAACAAAGCACAGCAGTTCTGGAGTAATGTCCTTTTTTTACTGATGAGACCAAAGTGATGATGTCAGGGCATAATGCACAGTGCCACATTTATCAAACACGCCATATCAGCATATCGTGGCAACTGTCGAGCACGGCGGTGGAAGAGTCAGGTTTGGAGGTCTCTGATAGGAAGCCACACGGTGTGGGCGGCTTGCAGTCACTGATTCCACAATGAACTCTTCTGTCAAACAGCCAAAACTTGGCTGAAATTGGATTATGCAAGAAGACAATGACCCTAAAATAGCAACAAATCTACAAAATAACGGCTGAAAAAGAAAAAAATTCACAATGTTGCAAGTCCAGAACTTGACCTGACTGAAACGCTGTGAGAGCTGTGTATAAATGAACGCCTGCAAACCTCAATGCACTGATGCCATGTTTCCTCCACAGCAATGTAAGAAACTGATAAATTCACACAGTCCTAATGCTGCGCTTGGAGCTTTTAAAGGGCTGGATGAAGTCCTAAAAACCACACTTGCTGTTTTTTGAGAGTCCTGTTGTCCTGTGTGCTGCTTGATTTTTTTGAGGCTGTATTATTATTATTGGATAGATGTGAGTTGTGGCCATAGTGAACTAACCCTACCTTTACCCCATGAGTACACTAAATGCATAGAAATTAACATCTTTTGCCTACTTTAGTACCAAACAAACGAACTGTAGAGAGCCACACCGGCTGTACTAATCTAGGCCAATCATCTCCTCAGTCAATCAACTCCCTCTCTACGAGAAAGCAAATATTTGAACATTTTTCCAGTGAGCTGACTTATTCTTTTTAATGTTATATCTACAAAATCCAGCCTTGCATTGTTTTCATTAATCATATGACTAAGACGGATCCTCTGGGGCAACAATTAGAGTTACCGTTAGAGCGCTACTACTAAATAAACAAAACAAAATAAACACACCTTTTTAAAAATCTTTTTTATTTTGGCCTCAAGACATTAATTGTTAGTAAAAAATAACCTCATCTGCAATCTCACAAACCACTGAATTCACTAATCAGGGCCTCCAAAAAAAGAAACCGCCGCATGAAAGAGACGTTGCTTTGCTTTGATACGTGGCGTTCAGACACTGACCATGGGATTATGCAGCACTGATAAGGTAATTAACAGACTATGATAGCGTAATTAAGCAACATCTGAGAAGAAAGGCTGTTGGAGTGGTGTGCTGGTGTGGGTGCACATCAAAGCCCGTGGCACTGCATTAAAGACGGGCTCGCTGTGCAGAACATTTGGTTTAGCGCGGTTTCCTCTGCGAAGGTATCGATGTGTGCCCAAAGAAAGCTTGTCGTGCCATTGAGAATTAGCTGACAGCACCAAATAACTTCATTGTGATGGAAATAAAAATGCCTTTTCTGGAGCAATTGGGTCGTGCAAAACGGACAGAGATCGTATCAGAGGCAGTAACCGATAGCTTCATTGTCTGAGTCAAAATGGTGTCTCTCTCCATCAGATTTCAGTGAATAAATGCAACTCGCATGAATTCACTTAGGTATTTACCTTGCTTTGCTTTACTGAGAATGCATCTTTGTGGGATTCGCCGTCAGGCCTCGCAGAGTGCACTCCCTCCTTTTCTCTCTCCCCCTCTTTCCCTCTGTGTGCACTGAACCAGCACAAATTCGGTTTTATTGTATTTATTTGTTTATTTACTCTTATCTCTTTTCCATTTCAGAGGCTTCCTATCAGAGACCTCCAAACCTCAGAAGCCGAGTGGCAGGGGAGCCGCCAGGTTTACATTTGAGTCCGTATGAGCGTGTGTGTGTGTGTGTTTCGGGATAAAATTAAAATACAAATGGAAAGGAAACACTGGAATCATCACTTTTGTTATCGCCAGCTACGCGGTTTACAGCTCCCACTGTTAACAAACTCCTCCAGGGTGATGAAACAGAAAGCGCTGAAATGTACTCACTTCATGACTCACAGAATATCTTTTAAGTAACATTATAAACGCTTGGCAAGGGGTACTGCAAGGGGAGTGAAACTCATTTTAGGCATTACATCACTGCGAACAGCAGAGCCTGCGCTTTACTGTTGGATGCAGTAAGAGCTGCTTAACGTATTTTCTCTCAGAAATATCCCGGGACGGCTTTTGATATGACAGCTCACCCACAGGTGTAGGCCTTATGTCCAAAATGAGCAACTCCACACCTCCGCTGAAGCTTAAAGTCTACTTTTTAACTGCAACTTATGTTGTCATTTCAAATCTAGTGTCTTGCGCTTTGCCGACACTGAGGAATCTGTGTTGGCGTCCAAACATTTTCTGACCTAACTGTACTGTTTCCCACATTTCCTGTTTCCTCAGGCAAGAGTAAGAGTACAAGCAGCTCGTCACGATGCCAGAAATTTGGTAGATGATACATGACTCTATATGAAATGGACAAAGCCATCTTGGTGTTACCCATTAATTTATGTCCTGTTTCGACATCTTCAGCCATCTTTGGTTTACCTAAACAGACATTAGCCAGGAATGGATCATCTCTGGCTTTATCATCCATTTCACTCTGAGTTTAATTATGTTTTAAAATGATCATTGTGATTATATTAAAAAAACAGAAGTGAGAAACTGGTACCATATATTCATTAGGAAACAGTTTAGCATAAAATCAGTAAAATGCTATATATTACTGCCTCTGCAACAAAAGGAGCCTCCCCCTGCTGGTCATTGCAAAAAATACAGGTTTAAGACACTTTGGAAAAGGCCTCACTGTTCACATCAGGAGGCTACATAAACTCGCTGGCCACTTTATTAGATACACCTGTTTGTCAGTCAGCCAATCACATGGCAACTACTGAAACTGTATCAAGATGACCTGCTAAAGTTCAACCAGAGCATCAGAATGAAGAAGAAAGGTGATTTAAGTTACTCTGAATGTGACATGGTTTCATGTCTCCAGGGTTTACAGAGAATAGGTGGACAAGTAAAAATATCCAGTGAGCAGGAGGTGAGAAAGCCTTGTTGATGCCAAAGGTCAGAGAAAACATCCAGTCTTTATAACTAAGGTATGCAGAAGAGCATCTCTGAATGCACAACACCGGGTGCCCCTTCTGTCAGCAAAGAACAGGAACCTGAGGCTATAACTCACAAAGACTCACCAAAAGTAGATGACAGAAGGTTGGCAAAATGTTTTCTGCATTGATGAGTCTTGTTTCTGTGTCAGGGTCATGAAAGCATGGATCTGTCCTACATCGCATCAATTGTTCAGGTTGGTGATGGTCATGTAATTGTAATGTGGGGGATGTTTTCTTGGCACATTTTGTCCCCCTTAATGTCACAGAATAGTATTGCTGCTGACCATGTCCATGGTTAAACTGAGTGTATATATCCAGTATAATCAAAGTATGGTTAATCCGGTCTTTAAGTCTGACGTCATTAGCCCTATCCAGGTCCAAACTCAGTTTCAGGTCCCAAAGTCAAACGAACAGTGCGGCATCACTGAGAGGTAAAAACTGTCTAAATTCTTTCATCTTTAATAAAACGATCAGCGTTGCTACTTTACCAGGTGTAACAATTAAGTTTAACATCCAGGCATCCATGAAAACAGAATTTATGTAATTTAATGGAGTTAAAAACAGAGAAGTTAGCAGGGAGTTAGCTTGCTAGCTTTTATCTAAACATGATATAGCATGTTCTGACTGAGAGATTTCTGAAAAAATTCAAACGTACAGCTCTGCTATCACTTCCAACATAAATGAAGACAGAAAACTAAACAGCAGGGACGTTTGTAGGGTTACTGAAGTTGGGCTAGCTGGTATATAATGATGTGTTATGTGATCGCTAGCGACACAGCTATGTTAGCATAGCATAAACACAGTGAAGCAGGAGGATGAACGCTAACTTTTTTCCACTCAATAAAAATTAACATGAGGGTTCCTGATGGTTAGGGACAAATGCAGTTGCATGGCAGGATGCTGTAAACGGACCAAACTTCAGTCAGGAGATCAGCTGAGATAATCCATCCACAATAGGAGGTTAGTCATTAATATACTGCTGCATGGGCTGGGCTGTAGTTACAGCGTAAGGGTTTATAAACTGAGCTTTAAAATGAATAGTGGTAATAAAAACCGAGAGAGGCCGACAGTGATCACTGACTGTTTTTAGGGGCTTGTTCAGATTAAATAGAACAAGATACAAAACATTAAAACATGTTAAAAACACAACAGCCTTAATAAACACAGAGTAGTTTGGACCCGGAAGCAGGGCTCATACGTCATCACTTAAAGACCAGAACAGCAACACAGAATTACAACTCTTATTAATAAAATAAAAGTATCAAATTAATTTTTTGACAGACATTTAAAAAAAACCAATCTGCAGCATTAATGGTATTTTTTGGGAAATCTAACATTAATGAGAGTAGCCTACAGACTGTATGAGCCTCGGACACATTATTGCTTAGCCTGAACAAGACGACATGAGTCTTTGTGACTCTTGGGTGAGGCACACTGCTCCTGATCATACCAATCACATGCAAAATATGCCCAATGTACAGGACTCTTAGTATCACTGCTGTTGTTGTTCAGTGCCCAGTATCTGTACCCACTGCATCTGCACTCCCATCAAAATCAAATCATTTTACAAAATTTAGCTCTGAACTCATTACCAAAAATAACATTTTTCATCCAATTTCTAGCAAAAGTGTCCCTTATACCTATGGTAATCATTCTGATTACAAACCACTAAGATTATAAATGTTTTTACTTAATTAGAACAAATAAATGAAAGCTGAAAGAAAAATCTGTCTTGATGAAAAATATCATTAAAAGGATTCTAAGTTTGATTGTTGCTTAGTATTCCACCTACCTTTGCAGAGAAGACTGAAAGGACCATTTGTGAGCATAACAATTAAAGCCATACCAGCTTAATCATACTTTTTCATGCATTTGTTAACCCAGAGAAACGGCAAAGTCCTTATGAGCTTTATCAAGTTTGCAGATAATCAACTTTATGCAATGTATTTATTTTCCGTGGCTATTTTGCCTTAATTTGACAGCACAAGAAATTGATGAGTGCTGAAATTAAATTGGTGATGCCATTTTGCATGCTCGTCTTACACTGGAATGGAAGATTTGTTAAAAATTGATCACACTAAGATACCGAGACCTCCAGAGTTCAGAAATCTTCTTTTTTAAGAGCATTATTCCAGTTCCTGATAGCTGAATTATCAACTTTGTCCTGGTGAATGTCCAAAGCAGTGGGAAAATGTTTTTTCAAAACGCACTCAGATTAGCATTAGGGCCATGGCCCACAGCCAGCTGCATTCGGTGTGTTCTCATACTGCAGATGAGTGCAAATACCACCACACTGACCCGACTCCAGGTGTGTTTGTTTTGCTGGGCTGATGCCAGATGAAGAAACACAGTGGGAGCACGTGGGAGGACAAAGATTCCCAAAGCAAGAAATTAATTCTGTGATTATAAGCGAGAAACAAAACAAGCAAAAAACACTTTATGATACTGCTAATAGAAGCTAATTGTGTTTTTCTCTTTCCTGTCTTAACCAACCGATTTCTTTCTGCAGACAGATTTGATTTCATTTGGAGTCTGCTCAAACACTGGTGGTTTAAGACTGTGAAGCAAAGAAGCATAAAGTCTCATCAATCACTGCCTCATTACCACCACAGTGTCCTCACAGCTCACCCCAAGTATGTGAGTGTATGTGCGAGTGTGTGCAGCGTCTGCTGGCTCAATGGGAGAAAGAGCGAACGATCTCGCTCTGAATCTGAACGGCCTCTTTGATCTCCCAAAACCAAACAGGGAGAGAAACTCTTGCCCCTCACAGAGAGGATTAAATATCCCTGAGTCGGGACATCGCAACTCTCTCTCACCACCCTCCTTCCCCTCCTTCCTCCGCTCCCTTCCTCCTCACGTCTACCCTGGTTATCACTGAGTCTCCGGAGGGGCTGGAGGGAAAGGAGTGCGAATGAAGAAGAGGAGAGGAGGGGGGGGAAATTAGAGGAGAGACTGCTGCTTTAAGAGCCAAGAGGACATCTGGGTCCACGAGGACTTTGACTGCTTCACCCACACAGGTCAAACTCTGGATAGGTCAAAGCTCTGCCCTGAGGTTCTTTGTGTTTGTGTATGTATTT